>NC_133324.1:309209384-309509384 GCF_042186555.1 Aquarana catesbeiana
CCTGCAGGGCATGTTACTTTAGCAGTTTCCCACTTTGGCCCTTGACTGCACAATCATTTGTTTGTCTGAAGACATATATATTCAGGGATACTGAACTCTGCACTCCAAAGGACATTGCAGTGATTAATGCCACACCATGCCTGTATTTAAAGTTTTATTCTTAAAATGCAGAATATGGTGTGGTATCTGTCTAGGGTTCTCTGCGGAACTCTCTTAATAGAGTGGAGTATTTCCAGAGAGGCTCTGCAGATCATAGAGAGGGAAGACATTGGTGAGCTGCTTTTTTTTTTTTTTTTTTTAAACCACTTGCCGACTGGGCCATAGCCGAAAGACGGCTACAGCGCGGTCGGCTTATTCTGGGTGGACGTCCGTGGGACGTCCTTCCAGAATGTTGCTCCCGCATGCCCCCCTGGGGCACACACCCGGGAACATCCGTGATCGCCAGGTCCCAAGGACCCGGCGCATCACGGTAAATAGCCGCTGATAGCGGCTGTTTACCATGTAATCGTTTCGTGACGCCGGTTCCTCCCTCCCCTCTTTGTATCGATCGGTACAGTGCGAGGGGAGAGGGGGAGAGATTGCAGCAGCGCTGTGGGCTGGATGTTTAGTGCCCACAGCGCTGCTCTGTGCCAATACTCTGCAACACTGTGCAATACTCTGCCAGTACTCTGCAACACTGTGCAATACTCTGCCAGTACTCTGCCAACACTGTGCAATACTCTGCCAACACTGTGCAATGCTCTGCCAACACTGTGCAATGCTCTGCAACACTGCAATACTCTGCCAATACGCTGCAAAACTCTGCCAATACTCGCCAATGCTCTGCAACACTGTGCAATACTCTGCAACACTGTGCCAATACTCGCCAATACTCTACCAACACTGTGCAATGCTCTGCAACACTGCAATACTCTGCCAATACGCTGAAAAACTCTGCCAATACTTGCCAATGCTCTGCAACACTGTGCAATACTCTGCAACACTGTGCAATACTCTGCAACACTGTGCAATACTCTGCAACACTGTGCAATACTCTGCAACACTGTGCAATACTCTGCAACACTGTGCAATACTCTGCCAATACTCTGCAATAAATTTTAACAGAAACAAAGAAATTTCTTTCTCGAACATCACGGGACACAGAGCCACAGTAATTACTGATGGGTTATATAGGTATCACTGGTGATTGGACACTGGCACACCCTATCAGGAAGTTCGACCCCCTATATAATCCCTCCCCCTTGCAGGGATACCTCAGTTTTTACGCCAGTGTCTTAGGTGATGGACGTGTAAAGATGTCCTGTGCTGAGCTCCAAAGGGAATATCCTAAGATCCTATACTGGGGCAAGCCAGGCGAACCGGATCCATTCAAAGTGTCTTTTCATGGCCGAATTGAATGGTACCCGGGCCTCGTGTCCGAAGAAACTAGGTTTTACCCGTAATGCTTCTCTTTTTAGAGAGCTGGACCCCGCAGATCAGAAAATGGCTTTAAACTTCCTAATTTCTGGCGAGGTGCTTTACGGTCCCAGAACTGTTGGATCCCCCTACTGATGGGGGCCCCAGTCTCTGACGGTTTTTTCAAACGGAGCCCACCGTGAGAGGTGAAGATTGGGTCTGTGTAAACAGCACCCTGCGGCTGGATAAGGTAAGAGGACATTCCACAGAATTTTTGAGTTCTAGTGGCTTTTCTCCTTTAAGGTAAATGCATGCTATGCCTATTGTGACCACCGGGGGCTGCCAAGAGCACAAACCTACACATGCTGACTGACTGTCTCAGGTGTTCAGTGCTGATTATGTCCCAGCATCTCAAAGCAGGCTGCAAGCAGGTAAGGTGGAAAGGGGGATTTCTCATGTTTGAATGTTCCCCCCAGGCTAGAGAGGGGCCACAGGGGTCTAGAAAGTGGTTATACCACCCGGGCTCTGCGGCCTAATGGCCACCATCTCTGAAGATAGCCGTTTAGGCAGATCTTGTTACCAGTCTCCCTCCTTTCCCCCCCCCCCCCCCATCCCCAGCCTTTTCTCCAGAAGCATGACAGGAGAGTCGGCAGTGCGGGAAGCGCTCGTTTTTTTCAAAACTCGAGGGGGGGGGGGCGGTAGAGGAGGGGGCGGGACGTCAGCACAGAGTGTTTAGACTCCCACTCAGGCCAGCTGCAGGCTATTAAAGGCACTCTGTACAGGTGCACTCAGCCTTCTGAGAGACACAGAGCTGACGGTCGCATGTAAGGTGGGACACAGGCATTCTCCTAGGCAGCATTTACTGAAGTAACACCAGACTGAGTATTGGGTAGCAAGGCTTTTAGCCAGACTACATCGCTCAGCGGGCAGTGTTCATTTGTATACCTCACACCTTGTTGCTTTGCACTATGGGTAGAAGAGGTTCAAGCACCCCAGGAACCAGAGACACTAGGGGATCTCGTTCAGGTTCTGAGGGCCCCCTGTCGGCAGCATCCTCCCCCCCTAAAGATGGGCCAGGGACGGCTAGCCAGGGAGAGCCATCGGGGTCAGGGGCTACACCTGCTTCTGGCACTTCAGCCCCTGTATATATTACACAAGAGGTTTTTTCCTCAACCATTAATGGTCTAGAGGAAAGATTAATGGCGGTGATTACGTCTTCACTCAGTGGAAGAAAACGCACTAGGCTTTCCTCTGTTCTCCAAGACCCTCAGACAGAGGAGCTCTGGGATAAAGGAGATGAATCCCTTTCAGAGGATCGGGATGGGATGGATGATTCCTCTTCGGAGGATTCAGGTGGAGAGGGACCCTCTGCGACTTCCCAAGAGGAGAAAGTCTTAGTGCAGATCCTCACTGGATTGGTCCGCTCCACATTTAAGTTGCCCATACCTGAAACTGCTAAAAGAATCCTCTTCTGCTTTGGGGTCACTGAAACCTTTCCAAGCAGCACATGCTTTTCCTGTTCATACTTTACTTGAAAAGCTTATTTATTCTGAGTGGGATCACCCAGACAAACGTTTTTTCCGCCGGGAAAGTTTTCAACACTTTATCCGATGGAAGAAAAGTTTATTAAAATGTGGGGAATACCGGCTATTGATGCCGCCATTTCCTCCGTAAATAATAGCCTGACTTGTCCTGTAGACAATGCTCAGATGCTCAGGGATCCTGTAGATAAAAGGATGGAATCCCTATTGAAGGATGTTTTCTCCTTAGCAGGATCAGTGGCCCAACCTGCAGTAGCAGCGATTGGAGTCTGTCAATACTTAAGAGACCATGTTAAGCAGGTCATCAAAGTATTACCTGAACAGCAGGCCCAGGGGTTTGCTAACCTTCCAGCGACCTTATGCTTTGTGGTTGACGCCATTAGAGATTCTATCGTGCAAACCTCCCGTCTTTCACTGGGGTTGGTGCATATACGTAGAATCCTATGGTTGAAAAATTGGTCAGCCGAAGCACCATGTAAGAAGCTACTGGCTGGGTTTCCATTTCGTGGTGCAAGGTTGTTTGGAGAGGACTTGGATAACTATATCAAGAGAATCTCTTGTGGGAAAAGCACTCTCTTACCTGTCAAGAAGAAGAGTAAGCGTCCCTCTTTCAAACGGACTCTTTCCCCAGCGCCGGGGGCTTCAGCCTCCAGGCAGTCTCGACGGCCGCCTCCATCGGGGTCCAGAGACAAGAGTGTTGCAGGAGGTCATTATGATAGTTCCCGCAAAGGACCAGGGATTGGGCTTCTATTCCAACCTTTTTACGGTCCAAAAGCCAAATGGGGATGTCAGGCCCATTTTGGACTTAAGGGATCTGAACCGATTCCTAAAGGATTCAATCCTTCCGCATGGAATCAATTCGAACAGTAGTTCCCACCCTGCAGGGAGGAGAATTTCTGGCATCAATAGACATCAGAGATGCATATCTGCATGTGCCCATTTTTCCTGCTCATCAGAAGTTTCTGCGCTTCGAGGTAGGAGGGCGCCATTTCCAGTTTGTGGCTCTGCCTTTTGGGATAGCCACTGCACCTCGAGTGTTCACAAAGATCTTGGCTCCTCCTCTGGCCAGATTAAGGGCTCAGGGTATAGCTGTCATAGCATACCTAGACGACCTGCTCTTGATAGACCGGTCGGTAGCCTCTTTGAATGGAAACTTGAGGACCACGGTCAGGTATCTAGAACACCTGGGTTGGATCCTCAACTTAGAAAAGTCTTTCCTAAAACCAGTAAGAAGACTGGAGTATTTAGGTCTGATTATAGATACAAGCCAGGAGAAAATATTTCTACCCCAGGCAAAGATCACTGCTTTGAGAGAGCTGATTCTGACAGTAAGGACCAAGAAGGGTCCCTCAGTCCGCCTTTGTATGAGGCTACTAGGGAAGATGGTGTCTTCATTCGAAGCAGTTCCCTATGCTCAGTTTCACTCAAGAATGCTGCAACACAGTATTCTGTCGACCTGGAACAAGAAGGTTCAGGCATTAGACTTTCCGATACATCTGTCGCATGCGGTGCGTCAGAGCCTCAATTGGTGGCTCATACCCGAAAACCTGCAGAAGGGGAAATCCTTTCTACCGGTTACCTGGACGGTGGTAACAACAGATGCCAGTCTGTCAGGTTGGGGAGCAGTTCTGGAACAGGCTGCGGTCCAAGGGGTATGGTCCAAGACAGAGAGGACCTTACCCATCAACATTCTGGAGATCCGGGCGATACATCTAGCTCTAAAAGCCTGGACTATCAGGCTACAGGGTTGTCCGGTCAGGATCCAGTCCGACAATGCCACAGCAGTGGCTTATGTCAATCATCAGGGAGGCACCCGGAGCCGAGCTGCTCAAAAAGAGGTGAACCAGATCTTAGTCTGGGCAGAGATGCATGTGCCATGCATATCGGCAGTTTTCATCCCGGGAATAGAGAATTGGCAGGCGGACTATCTAAGTCGCCAGCAGTTACTTCCAGGGGAATGGTCTCTGCATCCCGACGTCTTTTGGGCCATATGCCAAAGATGGGGGGTTCCAGATGTAGATCTCTTTGCATCCCGATTCAACAAAAAGATAGACAGAATTGTGGCAAGGACAAAAGATCCTCTTGCATGCGGGACGGATGCGTTGGTGATTCCGTGGCATCGGTTCTCACTGATTTACGCATTCCCGCCTATTCTGCTACTACCACGACTCCTTCGCAGGATCAGGCAGGAAAGGAAGTCGGTACTTCTGGTGGCCCCCGCTTGGCCCAGAAGGACTTGGTATGCAGAAATAGTAAGGATGACGGTGGGTTCCCCGTGGACCCTACCGGTACGCCCAGACCTGTTATCTCAGGGTCCAGTGTTCCATCCTGCCTTACAAACGCTAAATTTGACGGTTTGGCTATTGAGACCCACGTTCTGAAGAGTCGTGGGCTCTCAGGTCCTGTCATATCTACCTTGATTAATGCAAGGAAGCCAGCTTCCAGGATGATTTATCATAGAGTCTGTAAGGCTTATATAACCTGGTGTGAATCCAGAGGTTGGCATCCCAGGAAATATGTCATAGGTAGAATCCTTGATTTTCTACAGATGGGATTAGAGATGAAGCTGGCCTTGAGTACCATCAAGGGCCAGGTTTCTGCTTTATCGGTATTATTTCAGCGGCCACTTGCTTCGCTTTCTTTGGTCCGAAACTTTATGCAGGGGGTGATGCGTCTTAATCCTCCGGTTAAAGCGCCCCTAAACCCCTGGGACTTGAATTTGGTCCTGGCTGTGTTACAGAAACAGCCTTTTGAACCAATAAGTCAGATTCCTTTGGTCTTGTTGACAAGGAAATTAATTTTTCTGGTGGCCATCTCTTCTGCTAGAAGAGTATCAGAATTAGCAGCTCTTTCCTGTAAGGAGCCTTATTTGATTATACACAAGGATAGAGTGGTACTACGCCCACATCCTAGTTTTTTTACCGAAGGTGGTTTCTGATTTTCATTTAAACCAAGACATTGTTCTACCTTCCTTTTTTCCAGATCCCTGTTCTCCGGAAGAGAGATCTCTACATTCGTTGGATGTAGTAAGAGCAGTTAAGGCCTATCTAGGGGCAACTACTCAGATCCGCAAGACGGATGTTTTGTTTGTGCTGCCAGAGGGCCCCAATAGAGGACAGGCAGCGTCAAAAGCTATCATTTCTAAATGGATTCGACAGTTGATCATTCAAGCTTACGGTTTGAAACAGAAGATTCCACCGTTTCAGATCAGGGCACATTCCACAAGGGCTATTGGTGCTTCTTGGGCAGTGCATCACCGGGCCTCTATGGCTCAAATCTGCAAGGCCGCAACCTGGTCTTCAGTTCATACATTCACCAGATTCTATGAGGTGGATGTGAGAAGGCATGAGGATATCGCCTTTGGGTGTAGTGTGCTGCAGGCAGCGGTACAGGGTCCTCAGGTCTGATTGCACCCTACTTGGTCGTGGTTCCCCCCCCCTCAGGTAGCATTGCTCTGGGACATCCCATCAGTAATTACTGTGGTTCTGTGTCCCGTGATGTTCGAGAAAGAAAATAGGATTTTTTAAAACCGCTTACCTGTAAAATCCTTTTCTTTCGAAGGACATCACGGGACACAGAGGTCCCGCCCCTCTTCTAATACACTATATTGCTTGGCTACAAAACTGAGGTATCCCTGCAAGGGGGAGGGATTATATAGGGGGTTGAACTTCCTGATAGGGTGTGCCAGTGTCCAATCACCAGTGATACCTATATAACCCATCAGTAATTACTGTGGCTCTGTGTCCCGTGATGTCCTTCGAAAGAAAAGGATTTTACAGGTAAGCTGTTTTAAAAAATCCTATTTTTTTTTTTTTTTTTTATCGAATTATCAGTCTTTTTTGATTTATAGCGCAAAAAATAAAAAACCCAGTGGTGATTAAATACCACCAAAAGAAAGCTCTATTTGTGTGAAAAAAAAGAACAAGAATTTCATAAGGCTACAGTGTTGCATGAATGACTGAGTAATTGTCATTCAGAGTGTGAGGGCACTGAAAGCTGAAAATTGGTCTGGTTAGGAAGGGGGTTTAAGTGGTCAAGTGGTTAATAAAGACAAAGCTGAACAGTGTTAAAAGGTTAATTGCAGGTGTAGCATGGATATCTTTTCTTAGAGCCACCAGTTTGTGAAGAGGGCGCTCATGGTTGAAGCTTGTGTGCAAGGAAATATCTGTTAGCTGAGCGACTGGAGTGTCAGAGTTCACAGTATGATTACGTCAGAGAGAAGAGAAGCATTTTAATTTACAGTATATCCATTGTGTAAATCTCATCCATCCTTCTTTTTTTTTTTTTTTTTTTTTCTGAATTTCAGGATCCTCATGGATACATTACCAAACTAAAAGTCGACCAGCTCCTGCAGGTGTATCCGTATGTTGACCAGCAAGAATGCGGTTCACTGTGAGGAAGGTGCTGTTAGTGATCTCCTTCGTTGTATTGGCAGCGTTAGCTGCACACCTTGGCCAACAGATGTTAGAATGTCAGCAAATTCTCGATGAAGGCTTTGGCAGGAAAAATCGTGGTTTTATGAAGCCAGAGAGTGAAGAATTAGTTATGATGGATGCCCATAACATAGAATACAGATACAGTAAAGACATGCCACTTATATTTATTGGTGGAGTGCCACGAAGTGGTACAACTTTAATGAGAGCAATGCTGGACGCTCATCCCGATGTCCGATGTGGAGAAGAAACACGTATTATTCCACGGATTTTAGCAATGCGCCAAGCATGGTCGAAATCTGGCAGTGAAAAGATGCGCCTTGATGAAGCTGGTGTAACAGACCAGGTCATGGATGCTGCTGTACAGGCATTTATACTAGAAATCATAGCCAAACACGGAGAACCTGCAAAACTTTTATGTAACAAAGATCCTTTCACTTTGAAATCGTCAGTTTATCTCTCCAAACTCTTCCCGAATTCAAAGTTTCTGTTGATGATAAGGGATGGACGTGCCTCTGTACATTCCATGATCACTAGGAAGATAACTATAGCTGGCTTTGATTTAAACAGTTATAGAGACTGCCTCACCAAGTGGAACAAAGCGATAGAGATTATGTACGCACAGTGCTTAGAAATTGGGGAACGAAAGTGCCTTCCTGTTTATTATGAACAGTTAGTCTTGCACCCCAAGCAGACGATGCAAGCAATTATAGACTTTCTTAGCATACCCTGGGATGATGCCGTGCTGCATCATGAGGAACTGATCGGGAAACCTGGAGGAGTGTCCCTCTCAAAGTCAGTATTGCTCTTCATTCCATATTTGTCTTCATTTTAGAAAGTCCAGTAGGCTTAACTATCTGTTACCTATAGCTAGCCTTTATTTTCTTAGGTTTTCTTCAAAATTATTATTATACAGGATTTATATAGCGCCAACAGTTTGCACAGCGCTTAACAAAATGAAGGCAGACATTACAGTTGCATTACAATTTGGTAGAGGAATCAGAGGGCCCTGCTCATTAGAGCTTACAATCTAGGAGGGAGGTTCAATGGATACAAAAGGTAATAGCTATGGGGGGATGAGCTGATGGAAAAGTAAAACAGTGTATTTGTTAGAAGCAGGATAAGCTTCTTTAAAGAGAAGGGTTTTCAGTGATTGTCTAAAGATAGATAGATTAGGGGACTGTCGGACAGATTGGGGTAGGGAGTTCCAAAGGATGGGAGAAGCTCTGGGGAAATCCTGTAGACAAGCATGGGAGGAGTTGACAAGGGAGCTAGAGTGCAGGAGGTCTTGGGAGGACCGAAGACAGTGGCTTGGTTAGTATTTTGGGGCTAGGTTAGTGATGTAGCTGGGGCAGAGTTGTGGACAGCTTTGTAAATTATTGTTAGTACCTTGAATTTTATTTGTTGGGTGAGTGGAAGCCAGTGCAGGGATTGGCAGAGAGGGGTGGAAGACATTGAACGGTTAGTAAGGTGGAGGAGTCTTGCAGCAGCATTCGTTATGGACTGAAGGGGGGATAGTGTATGTAAAGGTAATCCAATGAGGAGTGAGTTGCAGTAGTCAAGACGAGAGATAACCAGGAAGTGAATTAGAAGCTTGGTGGTGTCATTGGTTAAAAAGGGGCGTATTCTAGAGATGTTGCGGAGGCTAAGGTGGCATAATTTGGACAAGGATTGGATGTAGGCCTGAAAGGACAGTTCAGAGTATAGGGTTACCCCTAGCACCCCGGCATGTGGGGACAGACTCATAGTTGTGCCATTGATCTTGACAGAAGTCAGGGCAGGGGGCACGTGGGGGAGGAAATATTATGAGCTCAGTTTTTGATATCATCCAGGCTGATATGTCTGTTAGTAAATCAGTGATGTGTGAGGAGACTGATGGGGTGATCTGAGGGGTAGAGGGAGAGCACAGCCATGGATACCAAGCAAATTGGGTTTTTTGAGGAGAAGGGGGTGATCAACTATATCAGAGTCAGCAGAGAGGTCCAAAAGTAAGAGTATGGAATAATGACCGTTGGTTTTAGCTGTTAGTAAGTCGTTTGTGAGTTTTAGGAGAGCAGTTTCTGTGAAGTGCTGTGGACGAAATCCAGACTGAAGGGGATCAAGAAGGGTATTCTCAATGAGGTGGTCAGTCATTTGTAGAATAAATGTTCAAGGAGTTTGGAGGCAAAAGGGAGTATGAAGATGGGTATTGGGTTGTTAAGATTGGTGGGGTCCAGTGAGGCCTTTTTTGGTATGGGAGTGACTAGTGCATGTTTCAGAAGGTTGCGGAGGATGCCAGTAGTGAGGGAGAGGTTAAAGATGTGAGTTAGTGTAGGATAGTCAGAGGGTGACCGTAGTATTTGAGAAGGAACGGGGTCCTGCGGACAAGAGATCAGGCGGGTGTTAGAAAAAAGTTTATTGACTTCCTCTGTAGTAGTTGGGTTAAACAATAGTTTTGATTGTACAGGAGGACAAAGAGTGTAAAGTGAGGGAGATATCTATAGAGTGGGGGAGATCACGAATTGTCTCAATCCTATTTTTGAAGTGATTAGCAATCTCCTGGGCATTGAGTAAGTTAGTAGGTGGAGGTAATGGCGGACAAAGTAGAGCGTTAAAGGTAGAAAAGAGTTGACGGGGACTGCGTGAGAGGGTGTTAATGAGAGTGATCGAGTAAGTCTGTTTGGCAGTGTGGAGACAGGAATTGTATTTTTGGAGGGCAGATTTATATTGGCTTAAATCTTGCTGTGACTTTGTATATCGTGTACCATGTTTTGCTGAAAGGTGTGCTAGAATGCACAATGCAAGTGTCATAATGTCTCAAGCTGCTGCTGTCCAAGGTGTCCAACATAAAAGATATAGTCCAATAATGTGGTCACATTCCTTAAAGCAGAACTAGTCAAAAATGGAAAGCTTTATAAGCAGGTGGGCTATTTATTGCAGAAGAGAGTTGAACGTGCAGCACAGTTTACATTTCTGTCGTGGTGCCAGGATTACTGAATTCTTGTGCATACTTGGGAGTTACGTCATCCCGTGGCAGCCAATTAAGACAAAAACTGGCACCAAGAAAATAGTAGGAGAAGATGCCAGCAAGGGACCTTGCGGGCATCAGACAGTTGGGAGGTAAGTATTGTGCACATTTGTTTTGCTTTAATTGTGCTGTGGCATGCTAGGTGCAGTCTTAAAATTATAGTAGTATAGTTCTCATCTGGATGAATATACTATTGTTCTGTCAGATTTAGTACTTTGCTTCTCTCTGTGTCATGTGGCCATGAAATATCTCAATTGATAATCCCTTGAAGCCCAGGCCAATTCTGACATTTCTCACATAGATCGATAGATACCCAACATGTCGCGTGTTTTAAAATTGTGAATGGCTGTGGAATGGTAACAAACTACAGTGCATTCAGTCATCCATTGGTGATGCTTTAAAAGCTTTTACAGGATACCAGTTTAGAGTTGCAGAGGAGGTGTGGTGCTAGAATTATTGCTCTCATTCTGATGTTCTTGGTGTGATCAATATTTACATAGGCATACAGGACCTACATACGTGTTCACATTTGCGGGTGGAGGGGGTGGGGGGGTGCTTTAATTTATTTATATATATATATATATATATATATATATATATATATATATATATATATATATATATATATATATATATATATATATACACACACACATACTTTTTTTTTTTTTTTTGGATCAACTGTACAAGAATGAACAGAAACACTTGGGCCGTTACAGGTACTCTTTACTGAGTGATCTGGGACTCCAGATGTCTCCTTTATCCTCAAAAGCTTCTGATCAAACCGAGATTGGTTTGATTAGATACTTTACAAGCCGTTATTGGCTTGTAAACAACAAAACGAAACAAAGTGGCAAAATCCTGCTTTCAGTTTCATTCTGCACAGAGGAGGGCAGGTATGGATGTACCTGCCTTTCCTCTGTGTTCAGTAGGCCCTAAGGGTTACAGCAGTTCTCCCTGATTGCACTGGACAGCCTGGGAAATGCGGGGGAGGCTGAAAAAAAAATACCAGAATCCTGGCTACAGCTAGGATCCTGGTATCACTGCTTCCTGACTAGGGCATTTATATACGTACGCAGTCAGCCATTAAAGAATCAATATAAAATATCAAATCTGCAGTAAACACTGCTAAATAGGTGCCATATAAATTTTGATGCAACATTAAGGGTCCATTCACACCAGGAAGTGCATGTGAATTGCTCAGGATCGCGCTGCGTGTTCCTGTGCGATTCACATGCAGTTCTGGGCAGTGCATTTTCAGTCCATTCATTTTGAATGGGCTAAAATTGCACCGCACATAAAGTAGTGAAAAAAATGTGACAAAGCTATGTAAAAAAAAAAAAATAACACACTGTTTTTACATGCTAAATATCACAAAACATACATATTTAACACAATTGATAACTAAGGCATGTTTTTAGTGAGTTGACTACTTATCGAATAAGTACCTAATGAGTTATTTTAAGGCAAATATTCATCAGGTATTCATCCCTTTTATGAGTTGATCCTTGTGTCTTTTACCTCCATCTCCAACCACCCCTGTAACACGTCTGAAGTCTCTGCCTACATTTGTTATAAATCCCCACACCCGCGCAAATATATATATATATTTATTAATAAAATTATACTATATATACTTTGTATATATAAAATGTGTATTTTGAGAGCTGCTTGATATAAGACTAATGGTTAAATAAGTCTATGGATGAAACAATCAGGACAAGTTATTAGCCATGCTCTCACAACCCCATAATATAAATAATGTCCATAAAAAATGCTTCAAGTGAAGTGCTTAGTGCTGATCAATCCACATGTGTAAAATCCAGAATTGAACATGTGACACCAAAAGGAAATTGTGCTCTTCATTGCTACCAAAGTTTAGGTGTGCGGCTCACTTACCAGAAGTTTATGGCTCCTATTACAGGAAGTCATACAGCGCCCTATTTGTTCCCAACTGGCAGGCTCTCACATCAGGCTCTGGAATCCAGTTCTATATGTCATCCAATATCCAAAGTAGGATCCCGTACACATGGATAAGTGGACACCAGAATGTACTTTAATGGTGATCCTGCACCTTAATACTCTGCATATTACTCAGTCACATGTAGAAGGAGGAAAGATTGTTTCTGCCTACATTTAGTAGCATGCCCACAGCCTCACAGATGATGACCACCAGAGAGGGATGCAGACGATGACCACCAAGGAAGAGCATTGCCTCTCACTTTCACAAGCGTCCTTACAGCTGCTTTTTCTGGAAGCAGGTCCCAGCGTCCACAATGCCAAGAATCAGGGCTGCTGTAGGAATCACAGGGCCCCCTACAGCCTACCTGAAAGGCACTAAACAGAGCCCCGATGTCTCGCTTTTGAGACCGAGAATGGAATTGAGGACATAGATTCTTCATTTTTGTTCTCTGCAGCACTGCAGAATGAGTGAACAGGAAGATCTCTGTACAGCACCTCCTTGTTCATTCACAAACTGAAACATAATTTACTATGCTTCGGTTGTGAATGTACACATAAGTGATTGGGACCAATGACTCAGTGTGTTCATTCAAGAAATGAAGGCGCTGGTAAATATGACATATGAAGGGATCAGAGTAGTATGACGGGGTGGGAGGCTGATCGGAGCAGCAGGAGAGGACCGCAAGTGGAAGGTTTTTTACCGTAATGCAGGTAGTGCAGTAAGGCAAAAAGCCTTTTGACTTTAGAACCTTTTTTTGTACTTTTTTTTTTTTTTTTAGATGATTCTAATCATGGCTGACTTTAAGTAATTATGGACAGTCTCAGTGTCTTTGTCCCCACACAGACTGAGCTATGGCTCATTAACATACAGTGCAGGAGAACGATTTCTAAAAATGTAACCCCTTCCCCCAAAAGAATGTACCCGTGCCTCCTATGGTTGAAACAGGTGTACTGGAGCCATGGCTACATCTGCAGTCATGACCCTGTCACCGGGGTAGTGGCCTGGATCTGAAGCCAGCAGTTCTGCCAGCTTACCCTAGAGATGACCTAGGACCCGATCGATCATCACTGTGTTCTAAGAATCTGTAAACTATGAGTATTTTTTCACTTCTGGTTTTGGTCTAATGTAAACAGGCCATTAATGGCCTGTGAAAGCATCCCACCCATATATAAAATAATCAGTGCACAGAACCTAAATAACTAAGTAAAGAACATGCGGCTGAACATTAAAAAGGTCAATACACAACACCTTTAAAACATATATAATCCAAATAGTAGCACAACACAGAATTCTGCAAAGGCAGTATTGTATGCAAAAGTTCATATCTCCAAGCTTCAATGGGGAAACATGAAGACTCCAGCAGCCATAAAGATGTGCAATTAAACTTGACAAGTGCCCAAAGTGCGAGACCTCCACCACAGATAAAGCTGGCCGCTCGTCTATATGACCCCTAACTCGTCCGATCACCACTCACTGCCTGAGAGATGTCAGCTCCTCCGTAATGGATATATAAACAAAGGTGCTCTCTGCTAAGAATATCTTTATTCCATAAAAGTATAAACATTTACAAGTCCAGCACTTGTACCAAGTGCAGGTATCGAGCGCTCAGAATACATGTCAAACCGGAAAGACATGATCTTTCCGGTCTGACGACTCCCTTACTGATAGGCATTTATTGACCTCCTATCGTTAGGGGCCATATAGATGAGGTGAGCGCCAGCTTTATCTGTGGTGGAGGTGTCGCACTTTGGGCACTTGTTTGTCTAGTTTAATTGCATGTCTTCACAGCTGCTGGAGTCTTAACTGTTTCCTCATTGAAGCTTGGAGATATGAACTTTTCCATATAATACTGTATATGATAAAGCATCTCACCAAACTTCACTGTTTGATCCAATGCTTTTAAGGGCAGATAAGAGATCTGGGGACCAATATACCCCAGATGTCCCAGTAAAGCATACCTGTCACTGCCCATGCTATCATTAGGGATGATGTTTATCCCTTGTGATAGCAGTAAAGTTGCTAAAGAAAAAAAAAAATTGGAGACAGTGTAAAAATGTAAATAAAATAAATTTTAAAGTGCCCTGTCCCCTGTGCTTGCGCGCAAAGGCGAATGCATATGTAGGTTGCGCACTCATATATGTAAACGTTGTTTGTGCACCACAAATGTGAGGTATCACCAGGAATATTTAGTGAGAGCAGGAATTCTAGCACCAGACCTCCTGTGTAACTCTAAACTGGTAATTCGTATAGGCTTATAGAGCGTCTCCTATGGAGTTTTTAAGCACCGTAGTTTGGAACCATTCCACGATCATCGGCACTTTCAAAACATGACACGTTAGGTTCTATTTGGCGTAACATTATATTTTACCAAACAATCGAATATTGTGTTTTTTGTGCACACTAAAGTATCTCTTAAAAAGAAAATTGCATTTGAAGAACCACTGCGCAAATACCTTGTGACATAAAAAAATTGCTGCAATACCCACTATTTTATTCTCTGGTGCCTCTGCTTAAAGTAAGTGTGTGTGTGTGTATATGTGTGTACATATATACTGTATGTGTGTGTGTGTGTGTATATCATTGATTTTATACCTTATTGTATTATCATTTTTGTATTAATAAAGAAAACTTTTTATATATCTCTGGTCTGTCCTCAAAATCCTGAGGGGTATGCTGTGCCTTGAGCACTAGGCCTTTCTCTGTTTGCTTAGCTGACATTTGGCTGTCAGGAATCAGAGGAGAGCATACATAAAGTGATTACGTTTTTTTCACACAAAATACTGCAGTTTTTAACCTATCATTGTTAGCATATTTTCTTTTCTATGTTTCCATGCACTTCACTGAGAACATATTGGGTACAGAAATCCTAATTTTAGTGCTTCTGGTGTAGTCGCAACATAAGTTCAAGTTTATCACAAAGGTGCGTTTATTCTTTAAAAATGTCTTCTATTGCCACCCCTGTTGTTGCATCCTGTTCCTACGCACACTATGATTATTGTATGATTAGGCAATTTTTTTTTTTTGTACACTGTACAATTCATGTGCCCCACTCTAACCAATGCAAATGAACCACAGGTTGTATCAGATAAAAAAAGCACTATGCCGTGTTGTAATGGGCTTTCAAGGTACAGTGCATCCAGAAAGTATTCACAGCCTTTCGCTTTTTTCCACATTTTGTTATGCTACAGCCTTATTCCAAAATCGATTAAATTCATTATTTTCCTCAAGATTCTACTAACAATACCCCGTAATGGCAATATGAAAGAAGTTTGTTTAAAATCTTTGCAAATTTATTAAAAAAAAAAAAAAAAAAAAAAATGACGTGTACATAAGTATTCGCAGCCTTTGCCATGACCCTCAAAATTCCCTGATGAAGTCACGAGGTCACGTGACGCAACGCGTAGGATCCCGTTAACCACCGCACACGACAATACACACTGCTCTAACCCAGAAGCTGTCAGTGTGAACCGGAAGCTTTGTACCAGGTGACGGCGTTCCGCCGCCATCTTTATCTGTCACCGCCGCACACTGTATCCACAGTGTGTATGCCTTTTACTCATCATTTGGAAAGATTTTTTTGATGAAATAAAACTATTTTTAACGAACTACACTATTGGAAGCCCCCTTGTTCCTTCTCTCTTTTTCCTCACTTGGTTGGATTGGAGCCCAGGATCCTGAATCGTCCCTGATCAGAAGCGCCCATAGTATCCACACACCAGGAACCACCACCAGGGGACATCCTCCAACTACTCCCAGATTATCACCTGCATCTACATTAAGGCTTTATCCTAAGCCCCTTAAGGTAAGGGCAATGGGAGACTTTTTTTAAGGGAAGGATGCTATCTAACCATTGACTTTATTTGAAAGTTTATCATCCAGCTGATCTTTCACTAAAGTGTCCAACTGGAAAATAGAAGTCCACACCTTTCACCATTATTGGACATTTTTTATTGGTTTTTTATTGGTTTTGCACCACTTATGTGATTTATCAGTCATCATCTATTGAGTCATTTTTTTCACTCTATGTGTTTGCGCGAAATCCTATTTATACAGTTGAACTTGGATGCATCCTGTTTTCACTGATCATCCTTGAGATGTTTCTACAACTTGATTGGAGTCCACCTGTGCTAAATTCAGTCGATTGGACATGATTTGAAAAGGCACACACATATCTATATAAGGTCCCACAGTTAAAGTGGTGTTCCGGCCAAAATTATACTTTTTAAATAAAAATACCCCTATAATACACAAGCTTAATGTATTCTAGTAAAGTTAGTCTGTAAACTAATGTCTGTTTTGTTAGTTTATAGCAGTAGTTTGTTATTTTATAAACTTACAGCAGGCCGTGGCCATCTTAAGTCTGGGCATCTGAAGCCAGACTGTATTTCTTCCTGGATCTCATCCTTGCAAATCTCGCACATGCTCAGTGCAGCACAAGCAGTGTAATAGGTTTCAGGTCAGGTTTCCACAGCAACGGCAGTGTCAGAGGAAGTTGCCACCCCTTCCTAGAAGGCATTGCAAACAGGAAATGATGCGATGGGCCGCGGCCAGGGAGGAGGAAGTGAAAAATAAATACAGCAGATATACAGTAGGTGCTGAGAACAAAAATTTAAAAATATCCAATTCGTTTACAGTGCACAGTTTAGTGAGGGATGCTGAAGAGTTGTAAAAGTGGGTGGAACTCCACTTTAACTGTGCATTTCAGAGCACAAACCAAGCCATGAAGTCCAAGGAATGACAGGCAGGAGAAGCTCAATAGCGACCCCTGCCTATGGGAACAGGGACAAACAAAAAGCAGTTAATTTTATATTAATAATTAACTATTTACTTGTTAACAATAAACTTTATTTAAAAAATTTCTGGAAACTTCTAAGAAGGTCAGGTGACTAGAAGAACCTATAAGAAGGAAGAAGAAATTATCGGTCGTCAGTTCAACGGCAGCTCTTCAAGAAGATCCCTACCGCCCTCCCTATGTCGTGGTTCTTGTTATGTGGCTGGTCCCTTCTGCTGTGAGGGGTAGTTGGTGTATTAAATTATTCATAGTTCGAGCTTCAATGGCTGAACTATTGGAATGTGAATGTTTTAAATATAGTTCGAGCTTTGATGGCTGAACTATTGTTATTTTGGTGTAATTGTAGTAATGGTTATAAGAAAAATTTTATTGTGAAAGCGGTATTATTATTATGCCAGTAATAAAGGACCACGGCCATTTTTATCCATGTCTGCAGTCTTTTTGTATTTATTTACCATTATATTTGAACATGAGTTTTCAGCCTCTGGTCCCATTGTCTGTAGACCTCCGAGACAGGATTGTATTGAGGCACAGATCTGGGGAAGGGTACAGAAACATTTCTGCACCATTGAAGGTCCCAAAGAGCACAGTGACATCCATCAGCCGTAAATGGAAGAAGTTTAGAACCACTGTTTTTCAGCGGCAGGAACTGGGAGACTAGTTAGGATCAAGGGAAAGATGAATGCAGCAATGTACAGAGACCTCTTTGATGAAAACCTGCTCCAGAGTGCTCTGGATCTCAGACTGGGGTGAAGGTTCATCTTCCAACAGGGCAACGACCCTCAGTACAGAGCCAAGATAACAAAGGAGTGGCTACCAGACAACTCTGTGAATGTCCTTAAGTAGCCCAGACTTGAACCTGATCGAACATCTCTGGAGAGATATGAAAATGGCTGTGCACCGACTCTCCCCATCCAACCTGATGGAACTTGAGCGGTCCTGCAAAGAAGAATGGGAGAAACTACCCAAAAATAGATGTGCCAAGCTTGTAGCATCATACTCATACTCATAATAACTTGAGGCTGTAATTGATGCCAAAGGTGCTTCAACAAAGTATTGAGCAAAGGCTGTGAATACTTTATGTACATGTGTTTTTTTTTTTATATATATATATATATATATATATATATATATATATATATATATATATATATATATATATATATATATATATATATATATAAATTTGCAAAGATTTCAAACAAACTTCTTACATATTGTCATTACGGGGTATTTGTAGAATTTTGAGGAAAATAATGAATTGAATCCATTTTGGAATAAGGCTGTAATATAACAAAATGTGGAAAAGGTGAAGCGCTGTAAATACTTTCCGGATGCACTGTACTTTTATCTAATAGAATGAGCTTCCGGTTTTCCTTTATGTTCCTGTACATATCACAAGGATTCCCTGCTTCTCTGGGCTTTTCCTGGGATATTGGGAAATTTTGCTGGTCCAGCAGCACACACAATCTGTGTAAAATGGTAAAATTACAAGTTCTCACATCTTATCAATATTTGTAATGTTTTCAGAGTCTAAAACAATGTGTGAATCATACATGGTTTTGTTGTATATGCACTATAATATTTTTTAAATTGTGTTGATCGCGTATATACAGCGGGTAAAATAAGTATTGAACACGTCACCATTTTTCTAGGTAAATATATTTCTAAAGGTGCTAAAGATGCTTGACATGAAATTTTCACCACATGTCGATATACAACCCATGCAATTCATACATACAAAGAAACCAAAACAAATAAGTTCAGAAATTAAGTTATGTGTAATAAAAATGAAAGGCACAGGGAAAAAGTATTAAACACACTGAAATTTATTTAATACTTCGTACAAAATCCTTTGTTGGTAATGACAGCTTCAGGACGCCTGTTGTTGTATGTAGATACTAGTCGCATGCATTGCTCAGGTGTGATTTTGCCCCATTCTTCCACACAAACAACCTTCAAATCTTGAAGGTTCAGTGGGCCTCTTCTTTGAACTCTGATTTTTAGTTCTTTCCATAGATTTTCTATTGGATTCAAGTCAGGTGATTGGCTGGGCAATTCTAGCAGCTTTATTTTCTTTCTTTGATACCAATTGAGAGTTTCCTTGGCTTTGTGTTTGGGATCACTGTCTTGCTGAAATGTCCACCCTTGTTCATCTTCATCACCCTTGTAGATGGCAGCAGATTTTTATCAAAAATTTCTTGGTTCTTTTTTCCTTTCATTCTTCCTTCAATCACATGAAGTTTGCCAGTACCGTATGCTGAAAAACGGCCCCAACCACACCATGATGTTCCCACCTCCAAGCCCCACTGTTGGTATGGGGGTGTTTTTTGGGGTGATCTGCAGTGCCATTTGACCTCCAAACATGGTGTGTATTATGGCATCCAAAGAGTTCATTTATGGTCTCATCTGACCAGACTATATTCTCCCAGTATTTCACAGGCTTGTCTAAATGTTGTGCCGCCTGCTTTAACCACTTGCCTACTGGAAACATTTACCCCCTTCCTGACCAGGCCAACTTTCCGCGCTGTTGCACTTTGGATGAAAATTGTGCGGTCATGCAACACTGTACGCAAACCAACTTTTTAACATTTTTTTTTCACATGGAGCTTTCTTTTGGTGGTATTTACCGTAATCACCACTGGGCTTTTTATTTTTTGCTTAATAAAGACTGAAAATTTTGAAATGCGCTGGTGAGGCTGCACTGATGGGGTGGCACTAATGGGCATTGATGGGCACTGATAAGCGGCATTGTTAGGCGACACTGAGGAGGCACCGATGGGCACAGATTAGCAGCACTGGTGGGCACTGTTATGACTGCACTGATAATCCATGCCCTGATTATTGGTGTACCTGTCCCTTTTAGAGAGGCCAGTTATTGGCTCTTCTCTGATCCTCATGCTGACCAGCATGAAGAAAGGAGTGCCGATAACCGGCTTCTATTTACATCCGTGATCACTTGTGATTGGACACAGCTGATCACGTGGTAAAGAGATTGGCTCTTTACCTCAACCTGTGATCAGCAGTGCCCTCCCTCGCCCCGCAGAAGGCACGATCACGGGAGGCCATCAGAACTAGCCACCCGCGCTGTAGCCATATTTTGGCTATAGCGGGGTCGGCAAGTGGTAAATGAGCTTCAACATGCTTTTTCTTCAGCAATGGAGTCTTTACGTGGTGAGCGTGCATACAGGCCATAGTGGCTGAGTGCATTACTTCTTGTTTTCTTTGAAACAATTGTACCTGCTAATTCCAGGTCTTTCTGAAGCTCTCCGCAAGTGGTCCTTGGCTTTTGGACAACTCTTCTGATAATTTTTTTCACTGCACTGTCAGATTTTGTGAGGAGCACCTGGTCATGGCCAGTGTATGGTGAAATGTTCTTTCCACTTATGGATTATGGCCCCAACAGTGTTTACTGGAACATTCAGAAGTTTAGAAATCCTTCTGTAATCAATGCCATCAATAAGGTTGGGAAGGTCTTGAGAGAGCTCTTTTTGCTTTTACCCATCATAGGATGTTTCTTGTGTGACACCTTTTTATAGGCCATCAGTTCAGATTGAACCAGCTGATATTAATTTGCACTAACAAGGGGCAGGATTGCTTTCTAATTACTGAAAGATTTCAGCTGGTGGCTTGGCTTTCCATGCCATTTTGCACCTCCCTTTCTTCACGTGTTCAATACTTTTCCCCTGTGTCATTCCATTTTATTACACATAACTTCATTTCTGGACTTATTAGTTTTGGTTTCTTTGTGTGTATGGGTTGTTGCCGACATGGGGTGAACATTTCATGTCAATAGCACCTTTAGAAATATATTTACCTAGAAAAATGGTGACTTGTTCCATTCTTATTTTACCTGCTGTATATGTTATTCCTAAAGACCATGTCATACTTATGAGTATATTATATTGTTTCCTAAATAAGCCTGCATTATAATTCTCAAAACAATCAATTGTTTACATTGTATTTAACGTGTTTAAAAATAATAAAGACCAAAGGAAATGGAAACCTCCTGTCTCTTTGCACTTCTTTCTAGTCATTAATAGATGGCTCTGTATTTTCAGAACTGAAAAGTCAACGGACCAAGTAATGAAGCCTGTGAACCTTGAGGCCCTGTCTAAGTGGGTTGGGAAACTTCCTACAGACATTGTAGAGGACATGCCTCGTATTGCCCCAATGCTTGCCAGACTGGGCTATGATCCCTATGCCAACCCACCAAGATATGGTAACCCAGATGCCATAGTTGTTAACAACACTCATAGAGTGAGTATTATGATTTATTTTTAATACACATGCTTATCGCACAGAAATATGATATTCTGCTCTAATATTAGAATGGAAATAAGCTGGCCATACACAGATCAAAATTTGTTGCTTGAGTATGGACCAACTAAATTTCAGTTTAACATGTGGCAGTCCCTGCTTGACTAAAGTTGACCACTTGATTGATTTCTGTTGAAAGCACATCCTGAAAAAAAGTTTCTTGATGAGTGTATCCTGGCCGTGGCAGGTATAGTCTGGCAGGGAGGAAATGATATCCTCCATTCACTTTGATTGTGTATGGCCAGCTATAATCACTACTGTTAACACAAAATTAGAGAGCATGGCTGTGTGACTAGTCAAGGAAAACTCCTAATGTTTTTTTTTTTTTTTTTCCCTCTAGAAGTTTTAAAATTACCGTATATGCCATTTTTGTGTGTGTGCACACTTAGGTTGTCTTCACAGCACCTGGGGAATATGGGAACTTGCAGGGATCTTACCATTGACTGACTAAAGAAAAGCTCATTGGATCAAAAAAAAAAACAGTGCAAGTTTGGAGTTCAGCTAGAGACCAGTTTGGAGGCTGCCAAAGCTCATTTCTACTACTGACCATAGCTTCTGATCTGATTTGCCACCTCCATGCCTTTATATTGAGACTGCCAATCACATATTGTTGGTAAGAGGGAGCAGGAGGAGAGTGCCTGTGGAAGATCTGGTCACTATTTGAATATAATACCTGGGTTTGGCAATGTCTAGATCCACATTTCTGCCTGAAAGTATTCAATCATTTGCCAACAGCAGTGAAAAAGGATCAGCCAGTTGGAAATCTGTGGTGTTCCATATTTACATGTTAAGTGTTCAAATTCATATATGTTTGGTTAGTCACATACATGTTTGTAAATGTAGCCTGTACGTTATTTATTTTGTAGGTTTCTACTAAATAACTGGTGATCCTGCTAGTTCCCTGTGGATCCTGTTTCAAACTGACCACCCTAACCGTGCAAATATATCCATACTGTCATGGTCAGTTTGTGTTTCTGTAATCCCTGCTAAGAAATACAGGATGCCATGCCCATGTACAGCGTGCATGTATACCCTGTAGTCAGTTTTTTGCCGTTTGGCTCACTGTCAAAAAAAAAGGTACATGAGCTACTTTAGCGCATTTGTTGCGCATAGTGCAGCCCATTCAAGTGAATAGGCTGCAGGGAAACATAAGCAGAAGGAGCTTTTAGTCCTCTGCTGCTGGTCACATGTTCAAAATAAAAAAACAGCCTTTGTAATACAGAGTAAAAAATATTAACTGTCTTTTAAATTGTCAAATGACAAATATATATTTGAGATCAAATCTTTATTATTTTGTGGAAATAACATGGTGTGGGTGGATTTCTGCCAGTCACAGGCTGTGTTACTCCCCTTTAGCTTGTGTCTTAGAATAAAAGGGAGGTGCCACCAACAATGTACATGTAATATCCTTCCCCCATTGTGTTTAGCTGTTTAGTGGGCATGGAGGAGGACGAGGGGAGTGGGCTGTCATTTCCCACTGTGTATACCCCCACATGTGTGACTCTATAGTGGGCTGCTCAGATGTGATAGGGAGGAAATGCTCAGCATAGAAACTCACTGAAAACTGAGCATGTGCAGAGTTGCCACTGAAGCTGAAAAATACCTAGCTGAATTCGGGACATGAACAGAAGGTGGAGATAGAGAGCAGCAGGATCAACCAGGTTTTTTGCAGACAACAAATCTCATAATGACTGAGTATGAACAGCATGTAATACAACATTTATTGATAGTTTTTTATGATGTGGGTTTAGTGACACTTTAAGGCGCCTTTCACACGGACGGATAGAATGGTGCTTTTAGCTGCGGATTTTCTCATTTTCTACCGCAGCTAAAATCACACAATGCTTTCCTATGGCCCCATTCACACACTGCGTTTAGCTGCGAATTGGATACATGCGGTTCTGTGCGGATAGAAAAAATAGAATTAACTGCGTCCAGGAGCGATTTAGCGCAGCTATCCGCACATAACCGCAGGTAATCGCAGTGCACTGTGTCAGCTGCGGATAACAGCGCCGAGCTGCTCATCGGGAAAGGAAAAGTTATTTTTCCTTTCCCAATGAGTGACAAGCACGGGGATCCGACTCGGATCCCCGCCAGTGATCGGCACTGTTTGGTATGAATCTTGAGGGGGAACTCCACGCCAAATTTTAAATAAGAAAATGGCGTGGGTTCCCCCCCAGGGGCATACCAGGCCCTTCGGTCTGGTATGGTTTTTAAGAGGAACCCCTACGCCGAAAAAACGGCGTGGGGTACCCCCCAAAATCTATACCAGACCCTTATCCGAGCACGCAGCCCGGTCGGTCAGAAAAGGGGGTGGGGACGGGCGAGCGCCCCCCCCCTCCTGAGCCGTACCAGGCCGCATGCCCTCAACATGGGGGGTGGGTGCTGCGGGGGCGGGGGCGCCCTGCGGCCCCCCACCCCAAATCACCTTGTCCCCATGTTGATGAGGACAAGGGCCTCTTCCCGACAACCCTGGCCGTTGGTTGTCGGGGTCTGCGGGCGGAGGGCTTATCGGAATCCGGGAGCCCACTTTAATAAGGGGGCCCCCAGATCCCGGCCCCCCACCCTATGTGAATGAGTATGGGGTACATGACCCCAATACTGATGACGATGACAATACGATGATCACGCCCCCTAAAACGTCACAGTCCCAGCATGCCCAGGGCCTGTGACGGCATAAGGGGGCGGGGTCACCGGCTATATAAGTCAGAGCGGAGCGCTCAGAGTGCATTCCAGCCGGAGAGAGCGTCTTGTCAACATCAGAAGAAAAGAGGGAAGAAGGCAGAAGGCAGCAGACCGGGCTCCTCCGCTATAGCAAAAGAGCGGCAAAAGAGCAGAAGATAGCGGAGGAGCCCGGCAGAAGACCCGAAGAGCGCGGAGGACAGGTCGAACAGCGGAAGAAAAGGCCGGAGACAGCGGAGAAGAACCGGAGAGACCCCCGAAGTCGGAAGAGGACCCCCGAAGCCAGAAGAAGACCCCCGGAGCTGTCTAATAAATTACTTTAAAAATCTGTGTAGTGTTTTTTTTTTTATTGACACTTTTTCCCTAGGTGAATGGGTAGGGGTACCATGTACCCCATACTCATTCACATAGGGTGGGGGGCTGGGATCTGGGGGCCCCCTTATTAAAGGGGGCTCCCGGATTCTGATAAGCCCTCCGCTCGCAGACCCCGACAACCAACGGCCAGGGTTGTCGGGAAGAGGCCCTTGTCCTCATCAACATGGGGACAAGGTGCTTTAGGGTGGGGGGGGGCCACAGGGCGCCCCCTCCCCAAAAGCACCCACCCCCCATGTTGAGGGCATGCGGCCTGGTACGGCTCAGGAGGGGGGAGCGCTCGCCCCTCCCCACCCCCTTTCCTGACCGACCGGGCTGCATGCTTGGATAAGGGTCTGGTATGGATTTTGGGGGGACCCCACGCCATTTGTTCGGCATAGGGGTTCCTCTTAAAATCCATACCAGACCGAAGGGCCTAGTATGCCCCTGGGGGGGAACCCACGCCATTTTTTTATTTAAAATTTGACGTGGAGTTCCCCCTCAAGATTCATACCAAACAGTGCGAGTCGGCACCCTGTCGGGTTGCCATGGATATGGCAAGCCGCAGCCAAACGCGACCGCAGCTAATCGCACTGTGCAAATGCAGCTGATCGCAGTGCCTGGAGTCTTGAACTCCACAGGGAAAAAAACATGCTTTTAACTGCGGCAGAATAGCCGTCCGCGTGAAAGGCGCCTAAGGTTTGGATTGTAGCTCACAGCAGTCACACATGCCTATAGGTGTTGATGGTATGTGGTTGAGGAAAGGATATTGTGATTACATCTCCTATTTTTGTTTGACTAGTTTGCCAGTACAGCCTGTATGTGTTTAGTGTTTGACTGAAGCAATACTTTTTTGCAGATCATGAAGGGAGATTTTAAAACCCCAAGCAGCCTGAAAGGATACATTCAGGTACAATATTGTTACTTTTATATTTAGTTAGACCAACTTTTTTTTATTGTTTGCATGTTCATTGTAATGTAGAATATATTTATCTAAAAAGTATAGAATATTAGAGAACATTTTGAAGTACTAAAGCAGATGTGTTTTTGTGGCCTAGTGCTCCAGATGGCTGATTTAATCTTTCCATATATCCCATTCATACTAAATTGGACTGTGTTCAAATATCAGTAGATGTAGTGAATGCTGCATTGTCAGATTTCAAGGTCAATGTACTTGATACCAGTAGGTTGAGTGTGTCATATAAACGTTTAGGTAACTATCATACTATTGTGTAAGTTTATATACTTCCAGTATCCTACTTCATCTTTTGTGTATTATGAAGATAATTGCTGTGCAGGTACCGTCATTTGTGACTTTCCTCTCACTGTACAATATACACCGAAAACTGCCGAATAAAAAAATAAAAATTAACATTTTCTCAAAGGAAATAACACAACGTCTTTCTTCACAGGTTCATCAGAATAACTCTTCACACTGGTGACGGCAAATGTTTAGGTAAAACTTTATTTCGCTGAAGTTATGTAAGCTAAACACAGTGTTGATTAATGTTTTAATTAAAGCGACGATTACTTTTAATAGCATAATTAGTCTAATATACAGTAACATTTTTAGACATTTGTGAAAAGAAAATTGTCATCGAGCTAAGCACGTCATTGTTTGATTAAACTGTGTACTACTAACTAGTTGTGGGGATTTAGTGCAATGTTCTGCATCGCTAAGTGAAATGACTATCCTGGAACTAACATGTGGCCCCAGACAGTGGCAGCTTACATCAAAGACTACAGACTTATTTACTTGATGATAGAATTGTTTTCAAGTTAATTATAATGCTGTAAAAATATAGTGTTTATCTGCAGTAACAGCCTGTGAAGGTAAGTAGGGAAGACAGGTAGTCCAAAAAAAGAAGGGTGCAGGATCTGTGTCAGACTGGCCATTCAATTCTAGCCAACTTGACTTAACACCCCCCCCCCCCCAGGTCAGCAAGGTCAGCAGCTACAAATACTTTTTTTTTTTTTTTTTTTTAAAAAGGACACTTGCCTATCCAGGGATCAAGAGCTGTCTTCACCTGGGCCGTTTATTTGTCAGGCCTTGTGGCGCCGGCTTGTTTACTAAGGGAAGCTGGCTGTGACTACTTGCAGCTTCACAGCCGGTTCCCCACTATGCATGCGCAAGCCGTACTGCACTGTATGAATGGTCCCGCAGCCTCCTGGGGCCTGTGACGTGTCCCAGAAAGGATGTGGGCAGGGAGGAGGGGGATGAGAGAACTACCTAGGGTACTAACACTAGGTGCCTGCTCCCCCCACAAAAAAACAAACCTCCAAAAGTAAATAGAGTGGGGAAAGAGGTGTTAAAGTGGAAACTTCACTTTTAGGGGAAAGTTCCACTTTAACCACTTCAGCCCCGAACCATTTGGCTGGCAAACGACCAGAGCACTTTTTGCGATTCGGCACTGCTTCGCTTTAACTGACAATTGCGCGGTCGTGCAACGTGGCTCAACAAAATTGATGTCCTTTTTTTCCCACTAATAGAGCTTTCTTTTGGTGGTATTTGATCACCTCTGCTGTTTTTATTTTTTGCACTATAAACAAAAAAAGCGACAATTTTGAAAAAAAAAAAAAACGCATTATTTTTTACTTTTTGTAATAAATATCCCCAAAAAATATATATAAAAAACATTTTTTTCCTCATTTTAGGCCGATACGTATTCTGCTATTTTTGGTAAAAAAAAATTGCAATAAGTGTTTGGTTTGCGCAAAAGTTATAGCGTCTACAAAATAGGGGATAGTTTTATGGCATTTTTATTAATTTTATTTTTACTAGTAATGGTGGCGATCAGTTTTTTTTTTTTTTTTTTATCATGACTGCGACATTATGGCGGACAGATCGGACACTTTTGGCGCTATTTTGGGACCATTCACATTTATACAGCGATCAGTGCAATTAAAAATGCATTGATTACTGTGTAAATGTGACTGTCAGTGAAGGGGTTAACCACTAGGGGGCGCTGTAGGGGTTAAGTGTCCTAGGGAGTGATCCTAACTGTGGGGGGGGATGGGCTATGTGTGACATGACACTGATCACCGCTCCCGATTTACATTCGGTGTCACTAGGCAGAACGGGGAAATGTTTGTTTACATTAGCATTTCCCCGTCCTTCCTCTCCGTGAGACGAACGCGGGTATCCCCACGGACGTCGAGCCCGCGGGACCTGCGATCACGCTCGCGGCGGCACGCGCGCAAGCCTCTTCAGGGCAACGTACAAGTATGTTAATATGCCTGTATGCGCCCTTCTGCCGCCGTATATCAGCGTGAGCCGGTCGGCAAGCGGTTAAGCATCTTAATGTAAATTTGATGCAATAAATGATAAAAAATAAGTTGCTTTCAATTTGTAATTGTATATGTACATGGGACTGCTTTACTGTTCCTCTTTTGTGAGTACTTTGGGGAGATCATTAAAAACTCACTCCAGAAGAGAGAGAAAAAAACTGCAGGTGTAAAGTGCAGGCATCTGCAGATACTACCAAATGATACGCTTTTCTGACAGCAAAACTCTGGAACTTCCTATTAGTGCAGATTTCCTGGCACTTTCCTATGTCCTTCCAATTGGCAAGTAAGGTAGCCCATCATAGCAATAGGATTGCAAGGAGGTAGAACTTGGCATCAAGTTCCCACACTATGGGGCCTGTATATAAAGTTTACCATATAAAAGTGACAAACATTTGCACTGGCTTAAAGTGATTGTAAGGATAATTTTTTTTATTTTTTTTAAATAACAAACACTTACTTATCTCCACTGTGCAGCTCGTTTTGCACAGAATGGCCCCGAACCTGCTCTTCTGGGGTCCCTCGGTGGCACTAGTAGCTCCTCCCCACATCGTATAACCCCCCTAGGAGAAGCGTTTTCCCGAGGGGATTACCTTGCAGGCGCTCCCGAGTCCAGCATAGAGGCCGAATGCAGGACTCCGCCCCGCCCCCTGGCGCCCGCATCATTGCATTTGATTGGTAGCAGCGCAGCCATTGGCTCCTGCTGCTATTAATCTAGCCAATCAAGAGTCGGGAGCCCGTGGAGAGAGAGACAGCGCGTCCCCGCTGACTGAATGAAGGGGTTCAGGTAAGTAAAACGGGGGGGCTGGGGGGCCGGTGACAGCCAGGTGTTTTTTCACCTTAATGCATAGGATGCAGTAAGGTGTAAAAACACGAACCTTTACAACCCCTTTAAAGAGGAACTGCAGTCTGCGCACATAATTTGTAATAAAACATCTTTGCCATTCTGAAGCTTCCCTCCAACCACTTTGCATATTATTGTATATATACTGTGATTCTGTACTTGCCAAATATGTTGCAGAAATCTCCCTCCAGTCTGGCTGCATCCATTTAAACTGTGAGCAGCTGAAGTTGCTGCCTGTTCACTTCCTGGGTTTACACAGACACACAGAGGAACACCTCCAGCTCTGCAGCCCTGCAGCTCTGATTGGCCCTCTTATGACTCATCCCCCCCCTCCCTTCCTGGCAAACTCTCAAGAGAGAGAGCAGTGCATGATGTCATAAGCCTAGGCTTTTTTCCAGACAAGAAACAAGAAGTGGGCTGTATAAGGTATTTACTGGCAGAAAAAAAAATGTTTTACTATCAAAAGTTAAAACAACAAGGGCAAAAGATTTAATAGATGGAAAGTTGAAAGAATGACTGAGGCTCCATGCACACTGGCGTGAAAAACGTTGCTTGTACAGGGGTTTTGTGTTCTGCCTGTAGAAGCAACTCAACGTTATCCTATGTGTCCATGTACATTAGGACGTTAAGAGGCATATTTTGAATTTGTTTAGGGGCAGAAAAAAAAACCCTTCTGATTTGAGTTTCTGATTGGAGCTTACTAGCAGTAAAAACATTAAACCTGTCTAAACTTTGTACAAAAATTACTCTATATGAGTGTTTTTTTTACTCCAAAGAGAACAGACGTTTTTTTCAGCCCAGTGTGCATGGAGCCTGAAAGTCCGCTTTAACAGACTTGCTGTATTTTGTGTAATATACTGTAATTATCTACTTTGATCGTGAGCACCATCTAGTGGCCATCATGCTACACTCCTCCCCCCAGTAAAGGTATTATTTTTAACCCCTTCCCGCCGACCGTACGCACATATGCGTACTCGGCTTTCCGGGGTTATACCGGGATGATGCCCGCAGCTGCAGGCATCATCCCGGTACCGTTGTTTTCAGCGGGCGATCGGCTACCCGAGTATAACAACCGATGCGGCTAAAAGCCGCTCGGTTGTTATACCGGAGGAGCGGGAGGGGACATCCCCCCCTCCCGCCGCTGTTACCGGGCCTCCCGTGCGATCGGGAGGCCCGGTGTCCAATCGGGAATCTTCGGCGACTGGGGGAGGGCTGGAACGAAGCTGTGAGCGGCTTCGTTCCAGCCTTCTTGTTGTAAACGCGGAAGCGACGTCATGACGTCACTTCCCGTTTACTCGGCTGCCAATGGCGCCGAATTTAAAAAAGTACACAGTATTCAGAATCGCCGTTTTTGGCGATCTGAATACTTTGAAGTGTAAAGGAGGGATGGGGGGTCTTTTAGACCCCCCCATCCCTCCATAAAGAGTACCTGTCACCACCTATTACTGTCACAAGGGATGTTTACAGTTAAAAGTTAAAAAAAAAAAAATTTTAAACACAATTTATAAAAGTACAAAAATAAATAAAATAAATTAAAAAAAAAAAAAAAATTTTTAAAGTGCTCCTGTCCCCGCGAGCTCGCGCAGCGAAGAAAACGCATACGGAAGTCGCGCCCGCATATGTAAACGGTGTTCAAACCACACATGTGAGGTATCGGCGCGATCGTCAGAGCGAGAGCAATAGTTCTAGCCCTAGCCCTCTGTAGCTCAAACCTGGTAACCGTAAAAAAATTTTAAAGCGTCGCCTATGGAAATTCATAGGTAACGTAGTTTGGCGCCATTCCACGAGTGCGTGCAATTATAAAGGGTGACATGTTTGGTATCTATTTACTCGGTGTAACATCATCTTTCACATTATACAAAAAAATTGGGGTAACTTTACTGTTTGGATTTTTTTTAAATTTTAAAATTCAAGTGTCACTTTTCCAAAAATTTGCGTTTAAAACACCGCTGCACAAATACCGTGTGATAAAAAATATTGCAACAATCGCCATTTTATTCTCTAGATTCTCTTCTAAAAAAATATATATAATGTTTGGGGGTTCTAAGTAATTTTCTAGCAAAAAATACGGATTTTAACTTGTAAACATCAAATTTCAAAAATAGGCTTAGTCATGAAAGGGTTAAAAGTACAGCATTATGGCCACTAGATGGTGCTTAAAGTGGTTGTAAACCTTAGACCTGAAATATGAACAAAGCATAGTATGTACTTGTCTCAATTAATTAAGAGCAATAAGTGTCATTTCTGGCTGCTGCTTCAATCCTCTATCTTAACAAGGTTTCCTGACACCAAGAGAAACAAGGTGACTGGGGAGGGAGCTCCAGCACACAAACGGTGATTGATAGTCTCAGCTTTCTTCCTGTGTGAAGGGGGGAGGGTGTCCCTTCACTCTAATTAGCTGTCAGAGCTCTATTCACTGAACTCTGTAATTTCAGCTCTCCACCCCTTTTTTTTCTAACAGCTCAGCTAAAGCTTTATAAAGTCAGCACTTTGAACGTATGTAGCGAAGAGAAGACTGCAGATAAACAGGTGAAAATTCACCCGACGCCAGTCACTTCACTGGGTTAATGGAAGGGTTTGCAACCACTTTAAAGTAGAATTCCATGCAAAACCTAGCTGCTTTAAATAATGCTTCCTCCCCCCTCCTAACGCCTATTCTGACCAACCTGCATTTTAAAGATTTATACGCTTTTCTGGTTGCTTTGGTCTGGTCACATGAACTCCCCTATGTCAGCTACCGTCAACTACAGGGGAGAGAAGAGAGCGCTCCCTCTCCTTCCTCTCCCTTACAGCTGCCACTGACTGACGCTGGCGAGCCGGATCACGTGACCAGACTAGCAGCCTGAAATGGTCAAGTATACAGATCTTTTATACACAGGTTGGTGAGAATAGGTGTTGGGGAGGCAGTAGGTTTTACATAAAATTTTACTTTAAGATCATAGGAGATAATTAATATTACAGAAAATATGGCCAGTTTTGGAGTTGTGCATATGTTTGTCACATTTTTCAGAAAAGTTTTTATATGTAGACCCCCTAAGTGTTGGTGCTTGACTGGCTGGCATTTGGCTGTAAACTGTGTGCACAATTATTAGTCAAGTGTGTATTTTGATCAAACCATCATTTTTATGCATATTGTCCAACTCCAAGCTGTATAAACATGAATGCTTATTAGGCTTAGACCCCTTTCACACTGGGGCGTTTTTCAGGCACTTTAGTGTTTAAAAAAAAGCGCCTGAAAGAAGCCTCATCTGCAATCCCAATGTGAAAGCCCGAGCCCTTTCACACTGCCAGCACCCGATAAACGCTGGTAAAGCGCTGCTTAAGACCCTTTTCACACTGGGGCGTTTTTCAGGCGCTGGCAGTTTGAAAGGGCTCGGGCCATCTGCGCACCCAGCCCGGTAGCAAAAACACGAAAGCGCTGCAAAGAAGCTACTTGCAGGACTTTTTTTGACGCCCTGCCAGTGCAGCGCCCCAGTGTGAAATCACTCTGGCTTTCACATTGGGATTGCAGATGAGGCTTCTTTCAGGCGCTTTACAGGCGCTGTTTTTAGCGCTAAAGCGCCTGAAAAACGCCCCAAGTGTGAAAGGGGTCTCGGTGTGAAAGCACTCGGGCTTACACATTGGGATTGCAGATGAGGCTTCTTTCAGGCGCTTTACAGGCGCTTTTTTTAACGCTAAAGCGCCTGAAAAACGCCTGGGAAAAACCCCCCAGTGTGAAAGGGGTCTTAAGCATATTAGGTAATATGTGTAAATGTGTAATGAGGGAGGGTGTGGCCTAAGGAGATCAGGCAGCTTCTTTTTCTCAGGCAAAATGGGCCAAAAAAGAGATTTAACTGACTCTGAAAAGTCAAAAATTGTAAAAAGTCTTTCAGAGGGATGCAGCACTCTTGGCGTTGCTAAGATATTGGGGCGCGATCACGGAACCATCAAACATTTTGTTGCAAATTGTCGGCAGGGTCGCAAGAAACGTGTTGAGAAAAAAAAGATGCAAATTAACTGCCAAAGATTTGAGAAGAATCAAAGGTGACGCTACTAGGAACCCATTATCCTCGAGTGCTGTCATATTCCAGAACTGCAACCTACCTGGAGTGCCCAGAAGTACAAGGTGTTCAGTGCTCAGCAGTGGCGTCTCCAGCTTTCATATTTAAGGGGGGCACATGGGACAGGGACAAAAGTAGGGGGGCCAACTATAAAATGCAAATATATATATATTTTATCTCCTGGGGACCTCTTTATTAGGATCCCGCAACGAGACCCATTCACATGTTTTGCAGTGAGCTCCCTTCCTACTGTATTGGGGCCCCCCAGGATGGCAGAAAACAAGAGGTATGTCACCAGCACACCAGAAAAATATAAGGGTCCAAAGCAGTGGGAGAACTACCAGGGTTACAAAGGTTGCACTTGCGACCCGGCTTTGGTGTCCTGCCACTGTGGGGTTCCCCAGCCTCCTCTTGCTGTCCTGCCCCTGCTATTGACAGCGCTGGTCTGGTGTCTGTCGCCCTGGCAGCACCAGCAGTCTATTAGGATCTAGAAAGGCTGGCACTATTGGTTGTAGCGAGCTGAGCCCCCAGCTGGTCATCTAGCAGCAGTAATGCTGTATAACCTTCTCTGTCCCAGTCAGAGCTAATAAACACAGTATTTATTAGAATCAACGAATCAACAGTACATATATCTATATATCTATATAGATATATGTGTGTATGTGTGTGTGTGTGTGCGTGTATATATATATATATATATATATATATATATATATATATATATATATATATATATATATAATGTATATATGTATGTTATAAGCAACCATATGTTCAGCTGCCATGTGGGCTTCCATACCTGTAAGGTGTGGGCTTTGAGCAATAAAAATCGCTATCTTATTTAACATTTACCACCTGGATTGCATCCCAGTCAGCATGTCAGAGAAGGCTCCACTGCTGCTAAGCAACCATCAGGGAGCTCAACTGTCTACAACCGTTAGAGATGGGCTTGGGTGTGTTAAAAATCTCACATGCCCGATCCCGCCAGGAAGCCGACACTGCACATTGTTAATCACAGGCAGAGAGACATTTCCTGATCTCTGCAGCTGCGGACCGGGAAATGTCTCACTGCCTGTGATTAGCCGTGGGCAGTGTTGGCTTCCTGGCAGGACTGGACATGTGGGGTTTCAAACACGCCTGAGCCCATCTCTAACAACCAATTGTGCTGACCCTCCTGTACATCAGCCCATCAGCCCCATTAAGTAACCAGCACTGGGTCCTAATGTGCTGCTGTCAATGGACAGGACAGCATCTCTGATAGTTCTGTTGCTGGTCCACAGTAGGAGGATTCCCCAAACCACCTGGAATGTGTAGATGGGGGAATTGGAACATTCTTTTTTTTTTTTTTTTTTTTTTTTTTCATTTAACCTAATAGTTGAATGAAAAAGTGATCAATGTATGGTCTGCCTAAGAGCTAAGACCAGCCATAAACAGTTTAAATCTCAGCCGGTTGAGCAGGAACTGATCGATTAAATTGGGTACAATCAGCCCTGCCGGATTCTCTTATGAATATCGCTAGCAGTTGCTATATTTGCTAGTGATAATCACTGTTTGTTCACTGTTTGTTGGGAGAATACAGTTGCTCAGTGGGAGATTCCCCTCTCAGCACTGTCTTTGTTGATGGGAATCGTACACATTTCTTTCCTGCAATCTTGGTTGCAGGAAAGAAATTTGTGCCATCTATTGCCAGCCTAACTGAAACTGAAAGTTAGTGAATGTCTTGAAAGAACAGGAAGGGGGAGAGAAGGGAGGGGGGATGGAGATAGGGGACAGTTCAGTGATCACAGTATACTGCAGTGTGCACTCACCCACAGGTCCAGACTGGAAGATCAGGCATCTTTGGCACACAGAGGAATCTGCAGCTGCTGGATTTTCATATTTCCTGCTCACTAGGGATGAGCTCCGGCGTGTTCGCATGGCGCACGTGCCGAGCCCGCCAGGAAGTCGGCACGGCGCAGCGCTAATCACAAGCAGTGAGACATTTCCCGATGTGCGGCTGCAGAGATCGGGAAATGTCTCCCTGCCTGTGATTAGCGCTGCGCCGTGCCGACTTCCTGGCGGGCTCGGCACGTGCGCCATGCGAACACGCCGGAGCTCATCCTTACTGCTCACATATCCCCTCTCTCCAGATACAGCTGAACGCCAGGGATAGTGTGGGCGGGGCAGGAAGACAGAGGAGGAGAGCTGTATTCCTCTCTGATCTGCTGTCAGTGGGGGGGGGGGGTGTTTGCTGGGCTGTGTAAGAGTGTCACAGACACTCTTAGAGAGCTGCAGCCACCAGTCTGAGGATTTACAGTCAGTTTCTCCTGAGAGAAATCAGTCTGTTTTTTCACTGTCACTTAGATAATGGGAGGCTTGCCCGCTCCCCCCCCCCCCCTGCTGGTGAAATCCTTACTGAAGTCACTCTCCTCCCTGCCAATGAGGATGCAGGGGGACGGAGCAGATCGGGCGGCCATGGCTATGCAAGCTGCGCTCGTATAATGCTTTGCAAAGTGTCAGCGAGCAGAAGGAGGGGGAGAAATCCCCCGCAAGAGCTGTCAGGATGCTCTGCCTCTCAGGAGAGCCTGTGTCCACTCAGCGGCAACCCGAGCAAGGGCACCTGCTACATATAGAAACAAAAATGTGTTTTAATTGGTGGGGCACAGCATCATTTCGGGGGGTCCAGGGCCCCCTCTGGCCCCCCTCTTAGTGACGCCATTGGTGCTCAGAGACCTGGCCATGGTAAGGAAGGCTGAAACCCGACCACCACTGAACAAGAGGCATAATTTGAAACATCAAGACTGGGCCAATAAAATATCTGAAGACTGATTTTTTTTTTTTTTTTAAATCAATTTCCAAATCTACTGCCAGTTTTTAGAAGGCACTTTCTTCAAGCAGTGGTACAGGAAAAAGTATGCATATTTCAGGAAGACCATGATATGTATGCAGGACAATGCTCCATCCCATACATCAAAGTATTCTACTACGTGGCTAGCCAGTAAAGACCTTAATGATAAAAGAATGATGACATGGCCCCCTTCCTCACCTGACCTAATCCCTATTGAGAACTTGTGGGCCTTTCTTAAATAGGAGATTTACGGTGAAGGAAAACAACAGTACACCTCTCTGAACAGTGTCTGGGAGACTGTGGTTGCTGCTGCACAAAAAGTTGATTGTCAACAGATCAAGAAACTGACAGACTCCATGAATTAAAGACTTATGACTGTTATTAAAAAGAAGGGTGGCTACAGTGGATATAAAAAGTCTACACACCCCTGTTAAAATGTCAGGTTTCTGTGATGTAAAAAAAGAGACAAAGATAAATAATTTCAGAACTTTTTCCACCTTTTTAATGTGACCTTTAAACTGTACAACTCAGTTGAACAACAAACTGAAATCTTTTAGGTGGAGAGAAGTAAAAATAAAAAAAATTATAATAATATGGTTGCATAAGTGTACACACCCTTAAACTAATACTTTGTTGAAGCACCTTTTGATTTTATTACAGCACTCAGTCTTTTTTGGGTATGAGTCTATCAGCATGGCACATCTTGACTTGGCAATTTTTGCCCACTCTTCTTTGCAAAAACATTCCAAATCTCTCAGATTGCGAGAGCATCTCCTGTGCACAGCCCTCTTCAGAACACCCCACAGATCTTCAATTGGATTCAGGTCTGGGCTCTGGTTGGGCCATGCCAAAGCTTTAATCTTCTGGTGAAGCCATTCCTTTGTTGTTTTGGGTTGCTGTCATGCTGAAAGATGAAGTTCCTCTTTTTGTTCAGCTTTCTAGCAGAAGCCTGAAGATTTGTTCCAATATTGACTGGTATTTGGAACTGTTCTCAATTCCCTCTACCTTGACTAAGGCCCCTGTTCCAGCTGAAGAAAAACAGCCCCAAAGCATGATGCTACCACCACCATGCTTCACTCTGGGTATGGTGTTTTGGTGATGTGCAGTGTTGTTTTTGCTCCAAACGTATCTTTTGGAATTATGGCCAAAAAGTTCAACCTTGGTTTCATCAGATCATAACACATTTTCCCACATGCTTTTGGGAGACTTCAGATGTGTTTTTGCAAAATTTAGCCGGACTTGGATATTTTTCTTAACCACTTGTTTACTGGGCACTTAAACCCCCCTCCTGTCCAGACCAATTTTCAGCTTTCACCGCTGTCGCACTTTGAATGACAATTGCGCGGTCATACAACACTGTACCCAAATGAAATTTTTATCATTTTTTTTTCCCCACAAATAGGGCTTTCTTTTGGTGGTATTTGATCACCTCTGCAGTTTTTATTTTTTGTTAAAAAATTTTTAAAAGACTGAAATTTTTTTTTTTTTTTTTTTTTTTAATTATATTTTTTTTATATTTATATAAAATTTTGCAGACGGGTAATTTTTCTCCTTTGTTGATGTACGCTGATGAGGCTGCACTGATGGGCACCAATAGGCTGCACTGATGGGTGGCACTGAAGGGCATTGATGGGTGGCAATAATGGGCACTGATCGGTACTGGTAGGTTACACTGATAGGCAGCACTACTAGGTGGCACTGATTGGCACCACTGGAGGGCATTGATAGGTGGCACTTGTGGGCATTGATAGGTGGCCCTGGCAGGGGGTACTGATTGGCACAGATGAGGGTACTGATTGGCATCCTCTTCGGGACCGATGTCCCTTGCACATAAGCCGGTGATCGGCTTTTTTTTCTCCTCACGCTGTCAGCGTGAGGAGAAAAAAAAAGAATGATTACCGAGCTTTTTTTTTTTTTACACACACATGATCAGCTGTCATTTGCTGACAGCTGATAACGTGGTATGGTGCCGGGATTGGCCCCTTACTTGGATCTGTGATCACCTGAGTGTCGGTGACTCTGTAATCACAGTGCACGCCCTGCAGGGGGCGCGCGAGGAGTGTGCACAGGGGAGGATGTCATATGACGGCCTCCCCGAAATTCAGGTCTGCGCTGTAGCCGTCATTAGGCTATAGCGCGGACGCCAAGAGGTTAAAAGACTTCCGTCTTGCCACTCTACCCCATAGCCCAGACATATGAAGAGATTGTTGTCACATGTACTACACCGCTGTAGGCCTCTTGGCAGCCTCCCTGACCAGTTTTCTTTTCGTCTTTTCATCAATTTTAGAGGGACGTGTTCTTGGTAATGTCACTGATGTGCCATATTTTCTCCTCTTGATGATGACTGTCTTCACTGTGTTCCATGGTATATCTAATGCCTTGGAAATTCTTTTGTACCTTTCTCCTGACTGATACCTTTTAACAATAAGATCCCTCTGATGCTTTGGAAGTTCTCTGCAGACCAGGGCTTTTGCTGTAGGATGAGACTAAGAAAATGTCAGGAAAGACCTACTAAAACATCTTTATTTGGGGTTAATCATAGGCACTTTAAATGATGGAAGGTGTGTACTGACTCTTATTTAACATGAGTTTGAATGTGATTGCTTAATTCTGAACACAGCTACACCCCAGTTATAAGAGGGTGTGCACACTTATGCAACCACATTATTTTATTATTTTTTTTTTATTATTAAAGATGGAAAAAGTTCTGAAATGATTTATCTTTGTCTCATTTTTTTTTACATCACAGAAACCTACACAGACATTTAAACAGGGGTGTGTAGACTTTTTATATCCATTGAATATTGGTCACTGATTATTTTTTTATTTGTTTTGAAATGTCAGAAATGTTTATTTGTAAATATTGAGTTGTCTGTTTTATCATTCTCACTTTTAAGAAATGAAAATAAACAAGTGAGATTAGTTGCATAATAATTTTGCACACTAATTGTTGCCCAAAAATTGTGCACAGATATATATTCTCCTAAGAAAGCCAAAGCCTCACTGTTGCCTTCCTAAATATTTAGGTTTAAGGTTTATTTACTTTTTGGATTGCCCGAGAGCACTATAGTTGTTCAATAATGAAATTCATCCTTAAAAATAGTTTGCCTAATACTTGTACACACAGTGTAACTGCAGGATTTCTTGCCTGCTGCAGGTATCTGCAGACAGCTCTCGAGTTGTAGGCAACAAAAAATAGATTTGTGATGTCATATGTCTCCGTATTGTTATGCTTTGTCTCACAGTTTAATGTTTAGTACATGTTTTCCTTATTATCTGATTACTATGTAAAATCCTAAATCACTTTCTTTTTTCAGAGCTGGATGTTCTATAATGGGACCGAAGAGAGAAACTCCTTGCAGTTATGAAAGGAAACTAGATATCCAAGCATATTGCTTGTCAAATATTGCCAAACTGACTGTCTATAGAGTGGAATGTATTTGCACTTGTTTGTACCGCTGGATTCTTTCACAGCTGTCAGTAAGAAATCTCTGTAGCTTATCTGATCTTACTGTGGAGAAGACGTGATCTGTGGATCTTTTGGTCGTCATTGAATCTGCAGCCAGTGTTTTGTAATGAGCCACAGCCATTTTGTACTACACCGTTACAACACCAGATCTGTAGCTGCCCATCGTCTAGTTATTTGAACTGATGGAAATGGCGCTTCACTAATTTACATCTTCTTTGTTTTTAAAGGTCACTAAACTGATGAAATGAAGGAGCAAAGGCAATAAATTTTAGTTTTAATTTTTAGTTTTTTTTATTAACAAAAGGTATCTGGTACATTGTAACATTACAATTGCATTTGTTCCAAATGCTTCAGAGCAAAAGAAAAGACTGGATAGCTCACTCGCTGAAGAAGTGTGCTGGTGACTTTTAAATGTATTCTACAAATCTCTATTTAAATTTTAATATATGATTCAGAGTTTCCAACCCCATTTCATTATATTAAACCGTTTAATGAAGTTGCTGTCTTTTGTGTCTTTATCGTATATAGATGTTTTAGTCTATAGAAGCTAGCAGAAAATCATGGTTGCTGAAAGCCACTTTGCACACACTGCGACAATTCATGAAAAGGGATCATAGAGTAGAATAATATTGTGGGTAGAACCCATAGCAGCCAGTCAGTTTTAATGTTCGCTGTCACTCCACTTACATTTGTTAATGTTTTCATATATCCGCACAATTGTTCAGCAGCCAAATGCATAAACAGAAGAATCTTCAGTTGCCTCCTCCATGTCATAAAGTCAGAAAACTTATTAGAAATTGTAACTGCAAACAGTTACAGTCCCGTGAGAAAGGACATCCCTTGGAAATTGACTTTTTTCAACATGTTTGACAAACATTAGATCATTCAAATAGTGCCTACAGGTAAACGTGATACACTTGACCACTTCCCTCTGACCTGACAAATATAAGCGGCCTCTCGGTGGGTGGACTTTAACACTGAGCGGGTGCATATTTGCGGCCCTAGGGAAACGCTGTACAGTGCTGAGAGAGAGCGTGCTCCCAGCATAGTAACGAATGGGTACCGGAAAGCTCACAATGCATACTTGTGATCGAGAGCTTTCCAATCATGTGACTGACAATCACAGTGGTCACATGATTGGAATGCACTACTCTGCCTCCCAGCATTTAGATCCACTTAAATGGCCAGCAGATGGCGGCGGAAAGGGGTTAAGCAAATGACGCAAAAAATTGATATGGTGTATTCATTCTTGTGATCTTAATGAGCAGAAATGCAGATGTATTGTGGAGAAAGTACTCTCCTATATTTACCAGCACTTCATTTCCATTTAATTTGAATCCAGTGTGCTAGATTGGGTGCTAATATTAGGAACCTCCTTTAAAGTGGTTGTAAATTGCTGAATTAAAAAACAAAAAACCCTGTAAGACAATGACGTGCTAGTATGCATCGCATGCTAGCACATTATGAAATACCTTAGAACGTGTTTGCGGGCTTTGGTGCAGTGAGTGACTGGAGCTGCAATGACGTCATTCCTGCGTGGAAGCCGCTGTTTCCAGCTTGGGCTCTGAAGGTCCGGGACTGTGAATTAGACCTTCAAATGCGCCGATGATGTCATCGGGTGCATGCACTCCGAATGTCTCCTATACAGTACACGTTTAGGAGATATTTACACTACCTACAGCTAAGGCTTGTTATAGGCTTACCTGTAGGTACAAGTAGTGTAACAGAGTTTACCACCACTTCAAGTAAACTAACTGTGAAGCTGGGATAATTCAAATTCCATGTGACACTTAAGCTTGTTTCAGAGGATCTTATTGTGTTAGCATTTAGCAAAAAAGTGCACGTTTCCCCAATGCATGGTCGTGGGGATGAGGATATAAAATCCTCCATACATCACAGCTGAGTGAAAAAAAAAAAAAAGATTATGAAGCTTTTGTCTTATTTAGGTGTAAACAGCAAATACCTCTTTGATCACAAGTATTTTCTGTTCTCATGTATAATCTCCCTGTGTTGTGTCAGCCTTTTACAGCTAGAGGGCTCTGCTTGGCTACAGATAGAAAAAAAGTTTTGTTCGTTGTATTTTTTTTTTTTTTTCTGCTGTGAAGCAAGCACTATTTTTATACCTTTCATTTGTGGAAATGGGCAAAACAATTCTGAAATTCTACACAATTAAAAGGGCAGGAATCCCCAATATTCCCATGCAAATATTTTTAAGGAATGTGTGTGAAGGGGTAAACCCCACAGAAGAGAAGGAAAATCCTTTTCTGAATAGACATCATTCATAGTGCTAGGACAACATCAATTTAAACATTACCCACTATAAATTGCCCATACTAGTATCCAAAATTAGAAACCAGATTTTGTGCTTAAATCATTAGATTTTTTTTAAATCCCTTCCAGAAACATAACACTAAAGGAAATTAAAACTGTGAGGACACCCCCTCCAAATTACTTCAGGTGTTTCCAGTACAATGTTAATGCAATGTCAAACAAAAACATTTTAGACTTTTGGAGAAAGTTTCGGAGAAGCACTTTTTTTTTTCATTCTAGTGTGACAGTGCCCCTGAGTAAAAAGCCAGGTCCATAAATATGTGGTTTAGCCCTGCTTCACACTAATGCGGTGCAGGAAATGCAGCGAATCCTGTGCATTTCTCGCATCGCAGTCGTACTGTGTTCTGCGATCTGCTGCTGGTGTCAAAGGTTAACAACCCAGCAGGTCGCAAATCCAGTGTGTTTGCCTGAACCAGATATAAGCACCCATGTAATGAGATTCCAGTGCGGGTTAAAAAAAAAAAAAAAAGGTTTATTAATACAAGGCTTCTTTGACTGAGCTGGAGATTGTGACTTCATCCACCTGCCTCTCCACCTTGGCAAAAAATGCCTTGTATTCATTAATAAAAATAAAGGCTTCCTGTGAATGGCTGAGTAGCACTTCCCCCTGACTCCATTTTGTTCCAACAACAGATGGGAAGTCCTTGTACCACTCCTAAAACACATTAATGTATACTATACACTCAGTGGCCACTTTATTAGATGCACCTTGCTAGTACGGGGTTGGACCCTCCTACTGCCTTAATTCTTTGTGGCATAGATTCAACAAGGTGTTTGAACCATTCCTGAGAGATTTTGGACCATATTGACTTGAGATTTGTTGGCTGCACATCCATAATGTGAATCTTCTGTTCCACCACATCCCAAATGTGCTTCTCTATTGGATTGAGATCTGGTGATTGTGGAGGCCACTGGAGTACAATGACCTCATTGTCATGTTTAAGAAACCAGTGGTGAGATTATTTGAGCCTTGTGACATTGTGCATTATCCTGCTGGAAGTTGTCATCAGAAGATGGGTACACTGTAGTCATAAAGAGATGGACATGGTCAGCAACAATACTCAGGTAGGCTGTGGCATTTTAAACAATGCTCAATTGGTACTAAGGGACCCAGAGTGTGCCAAGATAATATCCCCCACACCATTACACCACCACCAGTCTGAACAGTTGATACAAGGCAGGATGGATCCATGCTTTCATGTTTACGCCAAATTCTGATCCTACCATCTCGACTCATGAGACCAGGCAACATTTTTCTAATCTTCTATTGTCCAATTTTGGTGAGACTGCGAATTGTAGCCTCAGTCTCCTGTTCTTAGCTTTCAGGAGTGGCATCTGGTGTGGTCTTCTGCTACTGTAGCTCATCTGCTTCAAGGTTCGATGTGTTGTGTGTTCAGAAATGGTATTCTGCATACCTTGGTTGTAACGAGTTATTTAAGTTACTGTTGCGTTTCTATCATCTCAAACCAGTCTGCCCATTCTCCTCTGACAGCAACAAGGCATTTTCCTCCAAACTGCAGCTGCTCACTGGATATTTTCTCTTTTTCGGACCATTCTCTGTAAACCCTAGAGATGGTTGTGTGTGAAAATCCCAGTAGATCAAAAGTTTTTGAAATACTCAGACCAGCCCGTCTGGTACCAACAACCATGCTACGTTCAAAATTGCTTAAATCAGCAAGTCGTCTTCACCATGTCTAGTTGCCTAGCTACCATGTGAGTGGTTGATTATCAGTTTGTTTTGCCAAGCAATTGAACAGGTGCACCTAATAAAGTGGCCAGTGAGTGTAATGCTACATAGTTTATCCACTTAACAAACGGCCCAATGCCGAATGATGGCTACAGGGCAGTTGCATAACTCTGGGAGGGCGTACTTTGACGTCCTCCCAGAATCCTGCTCTCGCGTGCCCCCTGGGGCGTGCACCTGAACACATCGGTGACTCTGGACCCGGCGCATCACGGATCACAGTAAACGGCCGCTGATAGCGGCCCTTTACCACGTGATCGCTCCGTCAAATGAAGCCAGCTTGATATCCAGTTCCTCTTTCCCCTCTCCGTCCAGTTTGAGCGGATAGGCAGCAGCGCTGTGGGCTGCATGTTTTGTGCCCACAGCACTGATATGTGACAAATCCATCCATTCTCAGCCATGCATACCCATCCATCCATATTCTGCATACTTCTCCATCCATCCATACTCAGCATACTCATCCATCCATGCTCACCCATCCATATTCCGCATACTCATCCATCCATGCTCACCCATCCATACTCTGCATACTCATCCACCCACACGCAGCATACTCATCCATCCATTCATACTCATCCATCCATTCATGCTCACCCATCCATTCATGCTCACTCATCCATACTCATCCATCCATGCTCAGCAATGCTCAGCCATCCCATCCATAATTAGCCATACCCATCCATACTCAGCCATACCCAGTCGTACTCAGCCGTACCCAGCCATCCCATCTATACCCAGCCATACTAAGCCATACCCATCCGTACTCAGCCGTACCCGGCCATACTCATTCATGCTCATCCATCCCCATTCATGCTCATCCATGCCACATCAGTTATCATCCATACCACTACAGTGCCTCACAAAAGTGTAAAAGGTAGTCAAATTAGATTTGAAACTTATGTCCCTAGAACACCTGATGGTGCTCCCTGCATGTTGGGCCTGTGGAAAAGTCTCACACATGTGGTATCACCGTACTCAGGAGTAGGAGAATCTATTTTGGGGTGTAATTTTTGGTATGTACATGCTATGTGTTAGAAATATTGTGTAAATGGACAACGTTGCGTAAAAAAAAATGTGTTTTCATTTTCCTTACACATTTTCCAAAAACTTGTAGAAAAAAATGTAAAAAAAAAAATGACATGTTCAAAAGACTCGATATGCCTCAGACTATACATTGGGTTGTTTTCTTTCCAAAATGGGGTCATTTTTGGGGCATTTCCATTGTCCTGGTGCTCCAGGGCCTTCAAAAGTGTAATAGGTAGTCAAGAAATTATATGTGTAATTTATGCTCCAAGAACGCCTGATGGCGCTCCCAGCATGTTGGGCCTCTGTATGTGGCCACGCTGTGTAAAAGTCTCACACATGTGGTATCGCCATACTCAGGAGGAGTAGTAGAATGTGTTTTGGGGTGTAATTTGTGCTATGCATATGCTGTGTGTGAGAAATAACCTGCCAATATAACAATTTTGTGAAAAAAAAAAAAAAATATCTTGATTTTGTAAAGAATTGTGTGAAAAAATTACAACTTCAAAAAACTCACCATGCCTCTAACTAAATACCTTGGAATGTTTACTTTCCAAAAAGGGATCATTTGAGGGGTATTTTTACTTTCCTGACTTGTTAGGGTCTCAAGAAATGAGGCTGTCAGTACTTCAGGTGTGATCAATTTTCAGTGATTGGCACTATAACTTGTGGACTCTATAACTTTCACAGAAAAATGCATTTTTTTTACAGAATTTTCGGTCTTTTTTCTTTTATAGCGCAAAAAATAAAGAACCCAGCGGTGATTAAATACCACCAAAAGAAAGCTCTATTTGTGTGAAAAAAAGAGCAAAAAATTCATATAGGTGCAGTGTTGCATGTCTGAGTAATTGTCATTCAAAATGTGAGAGCACCGAAAGCTGAAAATTGTTCTGGTTATTAAGGGGGTTTAAGTGCCCAGTTGTCAAGTGGTTATACAGCACTGACAGCAGCCACATCAGTTAGTAAAGGAAATAGTTTGGGCCAGCTTGACCTAAACAAACTTTTTTAAAGTGAAAGTAGTTCATTTTTATATCAATTTTGGTGTGGAGGAACTCAAGTTGCTTGCACAAAGCCCTGCCCTCAACCCTATTAAATTGATCAGTAACTTGCCTCAAAATTGCCCTTTTGGCTGAATGGGCACAAATCCCTACAGACACACTTCATTATATGTGAAAAACCTTCCCAGAAGTGTGGAGACTGTTAAGCTGCACATTTTAAAGTGATATTAAAGGCATTCTTAAAATAAATAAATGTCATATTTCCCTGCTCTGTGCAGTAGTTTTGCACAGAGCAGCCCTGATCCTCCTCTTCTCAGGTCCCCCACAGAGTACCCCCTACAGGAAGCAGCTTGCTGTGAGGGCACCTGAGCAGGCTTGCTCCTGAGCCACTGCTTTGCGTGTCCATTCACGCACAGAGCCACGACTCGGTCCCGCCTCTCTCTCTCCTCATTGGCTTACTGGCTGTGTTTGACAGCAGCGGGAACCAATGGCTCCTGCTGCTGTCTCAGCCAATGAGGAGATGGAGTCCCCGGCGAAATGATGCTCTTGTGCACATTGCTGGATTGAGATGGCATTCAGGTAAGCTGGGGGTGCTGCTGCACAGAGGTTTTTTTTTTTTACCTTCATGCATAGAATGCATAAAGGTTAAAAAAAAAAACTTAAATCTTTAGAACCAATTTAATGGCCAGTTTTGGAATGAGCTGTCCAACAAGCTCTTGTAGCTGTGATGGTCCACTGTCCGCAAATGTTTGGCATATGGTGTAGATGGCACAGTTGCATTTGCTTATAAAGCAGTAATTCTGCTGTACTGTGATACACACAGAAAAAACATTTACAAATCTATATGAAATGCTTTCAAATTATGGAACAAGCAAGTATATGTATGAATGTCTTATAAAAAAAAAAAAAAAAACTTTTTAAGTAAAAATGTATACATTCAAGTGCAATATAGCTTCCCTTTAACCTAAGTGAACATCGTTATATGGGTCATTAAAATTGTATAACCTACTGTTTCAGTTACTAAAATCCATTATTTTGTCCTGCACAAAGCTAAAAAAGGGTAGAATTCTGGTAGGCATGGGTTACTGCTAACTGCTGTTTTTTCTACAATTGTTTTAAGGGATATATAAATTTGCACACAGCGAACATTATTGCATGTATCATTTCTCTTTGTACTTTTCTGCTATGCTAAGGAAGCCGCTAAACCATAAAATATTATGTTTAAAAAAAAAAAATATATATATATATAATATTATGGTAATTTAGGCTTTAGGGTGTTTGCTTTTTTGTTTTAAACTGAATATTTTCATGGAGTGGGGTCAGGTTTTAGCCTTGGGCAGCAGGCATGCAATGACAGTATCTGGTTTGTATAAATATGTAGAAGAGTTCATGTGTAGGTTAATACAGGGGGGAATTGAAATCGGCATTTCAGTATTTCACTTTATTTAACTGCGAGTGTATATTTTTACAACATTTAAAAGAAGTAGGTTTTTGGCCATGTTCTTCTAATGTCAAAAAGTGCCACGTTTTTCCCTCATGTCCTGTTTTTAATTAAAGCGTTACTATAGGTTACTTTTTAAAATAACAAACCTGCTCTGCCGTGGTGTATTATCCATGGGTTCATTTGTACAGTGCACAGGGGCCCTGAGTTCTGGGGGGTTTAAACATATTGACGAGCTGCTGATGCTCTACCTGTGCTTCAAAATGTACCCTCCTTCCTTATGCACCCCCTTCCCAATACCAATCCCCTTGTGACTTCTCTGCAGCCGCCGGCCTCTCCTCCTCTCCTCTCTTGGTGGCTTGGAGTGCTACAGAGAGGGGAGTCACTGGTGATTTAGGATTTAACTCTGAAAATAGACCCCCCACTACTGCGCTGACACCCCCCCCCCCCCCTTTCCTGCAGCGATGCTGGCCGGCTTCCCTCCTCTCCCTCATGCTGGCTACAGCTATTGCATGGAAGCATTGGGGGGGGGGGGGGGGGGGGGGGGAACGTAATCAAATGTGTCAATATATTTCCTCCATGGTGCTCTCACACCTCTTGGAACAGAGAATCTTTGGATCGGCAGCACACACACACACAGAAAATAAAGTATAAAATCTTTATTGAAGCATAAATATTAAAAGCACTGGATGGGTACAGGCAGGAGAAATGCAGATAGGTTGAAGTGTTTCACACTATAGAAGTGCTTTGCCAAAACCACAGAAGTTGCAAAAACTACAAGCACAGTTATAACACACAAATCACATGACCGCATCTCATTAAAAATCAGACTCAGCTGTTGCAACTTCAGACCAATAAAATCTCCTGTTCAAAAATTATTTAACCACCTCAATACAGGGCACTTACACCCCCTTCCAGCCCAGTTATGCAACACTGTACAAGTATGAAATTTGCGTCCTTTTTTCACATAAATAGAGCTTTCTTTTGGTGGTATTTAATCACTAGTGGGTTTTTTTTTATTTTTTGTGCTATAAATAAAAAAAGACTGTAAATTTTGTGAAAAAAAATGACTTTTTCTTTGTTTCTGTCAAAAAATTTTGCTAATTAGTAATTTTTTCTTCATAAATTTTGGCCAAAATTTATACTGCCACATATCTTTGGTAAAAATAACCCAAATTAGTGTATATTATTTGGTCTTTGTGAAGGTTATAGAGTCCACAAACTGTGGTGCCAATCACTGAAAATTGATCACATCTGATCAGGCCTTCAGTACATCAGGTGTATCTCATTTCTTGAGACACTAACAAGTCAGGAAAGTACAAATACCCCCCAAATGACCCCTTTTTAGAAAGTAGACATTCCAATGTATTAAGTAACATGGTGAGTTTTTTTAAGTTGTAATTTTTTTCCAAAATTCTTTGCAAAATTAATTTTTTTTTGTAGTTTTTTTATTTTTATTTTTTTTTTACAAAATTGTCATTATCAGGTTATTTCTCACACACAGCATATGCATACAACAAATTACACCCCAAAATACATTCTGCTACTCTTCCCGAGCATGGCGATACCACATGTGTGAGACTTTTACACAGCCTCTCCACATACAGAGGACCTACATTGAAGTAGCACCCTCAGGCGTTCTACGAGCATAAATGACACATCTCATTTCTCAACCACCTATTACACTTTTGAAGGCCCTGGAGCACCAGGACAATGGAAACGCCCACAAAATGACCCCATTTTGGAAAGCAAACACCCCAACGTATAATCTGAGACGTAATGAGTCTTTTGAACAGTTTTTTTCCAGAAGTTTTTGGAAAATGTAGAAAAAAAATGAAAACATTTTTGTTTACACAAAGTTGTCAATTTATAAGATATTTCTAACACAGCATGTATATAGCAAAAATTACACCCCAAAATACATTCTGCTACTCTTCCCGAGTATGGCGATGCCACATGTGTGAGACTTTTACACAGCCTGGCCACGTACAGAGGCCCAACATTGAAGTAGTACCTTCAGGCGTTCTAGGAGCATAAATTACTCATTTAATTCCTACCTATCACACTTTTGAAGGTCCTTGAGCACCAGGACAATGGAATTACCCACAAAATGACCCCATTTTGGAAAGCAAACACCCCAACGTATATTCTATGAGGCATGGGCTGCAAATGGGTACTCGGGTACTCTGGGCGGCAGATAGGTACTCTGATGAGCTGCAGACAGGTACTCAGGTACTCTAATGGGCTGGTGACAGGTACTCGGGTACTCTGATGACCTGGTGACAGGTACTCAGGTTCTATGATGGCCTGGTGACAGGTACTCGAGTACTCTGGTGGCCTGGTGACAGTCACTCGGTTACTCTGATGGCCTGGTGACAGGTACTCGGGGTATTCTGATGGGCTACAGATGGGTACTCTGATGGGCTAGTGACTGGTATTCGGGTACTCTGAAGGGTGGTGACAGGTACTCATATGAACTGTGACAGGTACTCGTATGAACTGTGACAGGTACTCGGGTACTCAGATGGACTGTGACAGTACTCAGATGAACTGTGACAGGTACTCGGGCAGATGGACTGTGACAGGTACTCGGTACTCATATGAACTGTGACAGATATTTGGGTACTCAGATGGACTGTGACAGGTACTCGGTACTCATATGAACTGTGACAAATACTCGGGTACTCAGATGGACTGTGAGAGGTACTCGGGTACTCTGGACCTCTGGACTGTGACAAGTACTCGGATACTCAGATGGACTGTGACAGGTACTTGGGTACTCAGATGGACTGTGACAGGTACTCGGACTGTGACAAGTACTCGGGTACTCAGATTACAGTGACAGTCACTCTGGTACTCAAATGGACTGTTACAGGTACTCGGGCAGATGGACTGTGACAGGTACTCGGGTACTCATATGAACTGTGACAGGTACTCGGGTACTCATATGAACTGTGACAGGTATTCGGGTACTCAGATGGACTGTGAGAGGTACTCGGGTACTCTGATGGACTGTGACAGGTGCTCTGGTACTCAGATGAACTGTGACAGGTACTTTGATGGGTGGTGACAGGCCCTCTTTATTGGGGGGGCAATCAGTGTGATTAGTGTACACTGTAAATGGTAAGGTGTGTAAGGAGGAGAACCCAGTAACATCTCGTTACCGCTCTATGTTTACATTTAGCGATCACATGGTAAACAGCCGCCGGCCAATGGCCGTTTACCAGCGTCAGTGACGAGCAGTGTTCCCAGGAACACGCTGCCACCTACGTGCATGCGCAGGGTGCTCGCAAAGTGGGGCGGTACCATCTGTGATCGGCCGTGACTTCATCACGGCCGATCACGTGGTAAACAGCCATGCCCAATGGCTGTTCACCCCCCTCAGTGGCGAGCAGTGTCTCCGTGACACGCCGCCACCGAAGGAACAGGGATGCTCGCACACGATCGCGCGCAATCCATGTTTAAATGACGCCACCCAGAACAAGAGCCCCGACATATGACGGCCGGCGGGCGGCAAGTGGTTAAAAACAAAACTGGCAACAAAAAAAGAAAAAATTCTATTCCATATAGCAACATTAAAGAGCGGAGGAAAAAGACTTGAACTCGCAGATGAGGATCTTAAAAAATCATGGGCTGACACTCTTACACACGATCAGACTTTTTGTCAGAAAAACTTGGATGGTTTTTCCGACGGAATTCCGCTCAAGCTTTCCTTGCATACACACGGTCACACAAAAGTTCTCTGAACTTTCGACCGTCAAGAACGCGGTGACGTACAATACTACGACGAGCCGAGAAAATGAAGTTCAATGCTTCCGAGCATGCGCCAAATTGTTTCCGAGCATGACGTACATACAGACGAACGCATTTTCAGATAGGACTTTTCCCGACTGTAAAATAGAGAACATAGAGAAATAGAGAATTCTGCCAGCAAAAGACCAATGGAGCATACACACGGTCGCATTTTCCGACAAAAGGCTCTCATCGGAGTTTTGCTGGCGGCATTTCCGATCGTGTGTACGCGGCATTACAGCATGTTCTTTGGAACTTATGAGGATTATTGTCAAATTTAAAACCAACGAAATATAAAGATTATAACAGGAAATTTCAGGTATTAAAAGGGAAATTTTACCATTCAAAGAGACTGTCCTATTTAAGGATTTGTATTTGAATTTGGGAGATAAATTGGATCGTATGAAGAAAGGCACTATTGAAAACAAGAAGGAGAAATTACTTAGAGATCGATTTGATTATGAGACTAATTCAGTTTATGTATGGAAAAAAACGAGTTTTCAACACAGGCAAGCATGTCACCTTTTCAGACACGGAAACTGAGATTTATGACCAATGCTGGAAGAGGGTTTGCCTCTGATTCTTCTGTAGAGGGGTGGTTGATAGTGTTGTTCAAATGAATTTGACCACTTCAGCCTCGGAAGATTTGGCTGCTCAATGACCAGAGCACGTTCTGCGATACAGCACTGCGCCGCTTTAATTGACAATTGCGCAGTCGTGTGATGCTGTACCCAAACAAAATTGATGTCCTTTTTTTCCCACAAATAGAGCTTTCTTTTGGTGGTATTTGATCATCTCTGCATTTTTTATTTTTTGTGCTATAAACAAAAAAAGAGCGACAATTTTGAAAAAAACACAATATTTTGTACTTTTTGCTATAATAAATATCCCCAATTTAAAAAAAAAAAAACACATTTTTTTTTCTCAGTTTAGGCTGATATGTATTCTTCTACATATTTTTGGTAATAAAAAATCACAATAAGCGTATATTGATTGGTTTTGCGCAAAAGTTATAGCATCTACAAAATAGGGGATACATTTATGGCATCTTTATTATTATTATTATTTTTTTTTTTTTTTTTTACTAGTAATGGTGGCGATCTGTGATTTTATTTTATCATGACTGCGACATTATATCGGACACTTTTGACACATTTTTGGGACGATTGACAATTATACAGCGATCAGTGCTAGAAAAAAAACACTGATTACTGTATAAATGTCCCTGGCAGGTAAGGGGTTAACACTAGGGGCGATCAAGGGGTTGTGTGTGGTCCCTCTCTGTGTGTTCTAACTGTAGTGGGATGGGACTGATTATAGGAGATGACAGATCATGGTTCCTAGCTATTATCACGATCTGCATTTCCTCTCAGAACAGGGATTTGTGTGTTTACACACACGTCTCTGTTCTGCCTCTCGTGCCCATGATCAATTGTGGCCAGCGGTCATTGCGACCACTGGTCACGAGCATTGGCACCCCCGCAGTGTAGCGGGCACATGCGCACGCCTGCTATCCCTCTTAAAGGAGCTGATATATAGCTACGATGGCTCACGGGAACGATCCCGCTGACCTGCCACAGTATATTGATGGCGGCTGTTCGGCAAGTGCTTAAACTCCCAAACAAGCCTTCCAGGAAAAAAACAAAACGGAAAATGAATGACACCCCCCAAGAAAACAAGGAAAGGGGGTAGGAGAAGAAGGAAGCGTTCCCTACCAACTCAAGGGGTATCAGCAGAAGACTGCTCCAATGTCCTAAATTTGTCCACGAGACCATTATCCACATCAGAAGTTTCTTTACTTTCCAAGGGTTTGAATTTCTGTCTGATTAGACATTTTGGCTTGTTTGCTACGATTTTGGATTTAAATAAATTTGCACGTAATCTCACTTTGCAGAAACACCATTACCAAGATGCCTAAGTTTCAGCTGATTATTCTGGCTCCATAACATCACAAATATCTATGAATTTGAAAGAATCATGTGCAATTCAAGATTTAGAGGCGCTACAAGATATATCATCTGTTGGGGACGAATGTGACATCACCTTTCCTGTGGCGGCCCCTATTAAAACACTCTGACTTTTATCCTGTTAATTCTAGAGGAAAAGCCATGGACACTTTTCAGAGGTTGAAAAAGAATTGACTAAATTGGCTTTACGCTCTGGGAATAGGGGCAATGTTTTCAATGACAATCTGTCCTCTGAACAGTGACTTGCGCTTGAATCGCTTAGTAAGGAGTCGTCTATCGTGATCAAAAATTCCAATAACGGGGGCATGGTGGTGGTTCAGGATGCTACCATGTATCAAGCGGAGGCCCTCCGACATCTGTCTGATGAGGATATATATTATGAGCTTAATAGTGATCCCACTAATGATTATAAATATATTTTGGGCAGTTTGGTTTTGAAGACACAGAAGGAGGGTGAGAATATGGTTCCTTCAGCACCTATTGTCAGTGTTTCACCATCTCCCAAAGACACACAAAGGTTTGGACCCACTTAAGGGACGCCCCATAGTTGCTGGGATAGGCTCCTTTAATGAACATCTAGGTCTATGGGTGAATTGTCAGCTACAGCCCTTAGTGAGGATCCTCCCTGCTTATCTTGGGGACACCAAACAGTTGTTGCAATGTTGTGGAGATTTGGTATGGGAGGATGGAGACACTTGGGTAACGTGTGACGTGACCAGTCTCCTAATCTTCGATACCTCATCATTTGGGTTTGCATGCTGTGGAATTCTCTCTTGATCGTTTCAGAAATTATTCAGTGACTCGCAAGGAATACATTTTGGAATGTTTAGACTTTTTGTTGACACAACTTTTTTTCTTTCGATGGGGGTTTCTATCTCCAGAGGTGCGGGGCAGCTATGGGAGCTCGTTTTTCACCATCTCTCGCCAACCTGTACATGGGTTGGTGGGTGAGGCACCGCATTTTTTTCGATCAAGAATAAATTGGCGATTCATAGACTATCTGCTGTTCGTTTGCTCAGGCACTGTAGGTGATTTGATCCTTTTTTGGATTATCTTAATGACAACCAACTGAACCTGCAGTTTACTATGCAGATGAACAGCGAATCTATTTCCTTTTTCGATGTCACGCTTTTCAGTAGGGATGGCCACATCCAGTCTAGCATATATTGGGAACCTAATTCTCGTAATGCGTTACTTCGTGCTGACTCAGAACATCCCTATCATGCTACGCATGGCATTTCTGTGGGACAGTTTCTAAGACTGCGGACTGCAGTAGGGATGAGGATTTTCAAAAGGAAAAAATCAGTATGAGTAAAAATAGAATTTATGATATAAAAAGTTTTATCAACTGCAACACGAGATATGTGATCTATTTGATCACATGTAAGGCTTGCAGGGTTCAATATGTGGGTTGCACTACAGGAAGACTGAGAGATCGTTTAAATGACCACATTGGAAATATTGATAGGAAACAAGCTACTAATGTAGCCCGACACTTCAATAATTTCCATGGTGGGGACACGAGCCTACTACAAATACAGGGCATAGAGAAGATAATCACACCAAGGAGGAGATAAGTTATAGATCTTGAGTAAGCAGGAAGTATTCTGGATATTTTCTCTTAGTCCCAGAATTCCCTAGGGTTTAAATTTTGAGTGGGATTTAACACATTTTATGATTGATGTATGCCCTTGTACATATATTCTTTTGGTAATTTATCATTATTTTTTCGTTGCTGACTATTTTTCCTTTATTGGCCATTTTTTTCCTCTGCCGGTCATTTTTTTCTTTACTGATCATTTTTTCTCTGCTGTCTATGTTGCTCGTTTTCTGTGCATCTGGCATCGCATTCCTTTTGTATTGGGGAACATTCACTTTTTTGAGTAGTGTGTAACCTTTTGAGATCGGGTAGAAGGATGCAGTTTCCTTTTCTTCTTTCTCTTTCCTCCGCTCTTTAAGGTTGCTATATAGAATAGAATCTTTCTTTTTTTGCGTTTCCGTTTTTTAAACAATTATGTGAACAGGAGATTTTATTGGTCTGAAATTGCAACAGCTGAGTCTGATTTTAACGAGCTGCACTGTCATGTGATTTATGTGTTATAACTGTGCTTGTAGTTTTTGCAACTTCTGTGGTTTTGACAAAGCACTTCTATAGTGTGAAAAGCGTCAACCTACCTGCATTTCCCCTGGCTGTACCCATCCAGTGCTTTTAATATTTAAGCTTCAATAAAGACTTTATATTTTACTTTTTGTGTGGTGTGCTGCCGATCCGAAGATTCTCTGTTCCATGTTTTCTGCTGCAGTGGCAGGGCGTGCACCTCACAGAAGCAAAATTGGAGTGTTACCGATTGCATCACCCGTGGGCAGCGACCTCTTTTGCTCTCACACCTCTTGTACTGGGCCCCCCACTGCATCACCAACCCTCGTGCCCCCCTCCCTGTTGGCCAGTTTCCCATCCTCCCGACTGTAGCTGCTCCTTGGACGGGAGATCGGTGCAGGTGCCGGTGCCATGTTCAGGAGGGAGGGTGTGAGGTGTGGCTGGTAAACATGTTTACCAGCCCCTTTCCAAATGAACACCGTGAGCAATCGGTACCAATTGCTTCTGTGTTCATTCTTCACTGAAGTTTATTAAACTGTGTTGGCTATGCTTCAGTCTGTGAATGAATAGGAGGAGTGCAGCTGAGGCTGCAGAGAAAGGGAATGGGGACTCTGTCTTCAGTCCCTTTCTCTGTCTCACAAAAGAGACATCAGGGGTCTGTTTAGACCTCTAATATATAAAAAAACAGTTTACACAGGGCATACCACTGCGTATACCTTTGCAAGGCCATGTTTATATGCACGAGGATACACAGTGTTCTGTGCATCCTCGTGCAGGAAGTCATATTGATGTCAAATGGGAAGCAGGTACAGTTAGGTCCATATACAGTATTGAACAAAAAGAGAGTACACCAACACATTTTTGTAAATATTTTATTCTATCTTTTCATGTGACAACACTGAAGAAATGACACTTTGCTACAATGTAAAGTAGTGAGTGTACAGCTTGTATAACAGTGTAAATTTGTTGTCTCCTCAAAATAACTCAACAATCAGCCATTAATGTTTAAACCACTGGTAACAAAAGTGAGTACACCCCTAAGTGAAAATTTCCAAATTGGGAAAATTAGCCATTTTCCCTCCCCGGTGTCATGTGACTCGTTAGTGTTAGAAGGTCTCAGGTGTGAATGGGGAGCAGGTATGTTATCGCTCTCATACTGGTTACTGGAAGTTCAACATGGCAAAGAACTCGCTGAGGATCTAAAAAAAAGTTACGCTACATAAAGATGGCCTAGGCCAGTGATGGTGAACCTTGGCACCCCAGATGTTTTAGAACTACATTTCCCATGGTGCTCATACACTCTGCAGTGTAGTTAAGTATCATGGGAAATGTAGTTCCAAAACATCTGGGGTGCCAAGGTTCGCCATCACTGGCCTAGGCTATAAGAAGATTGCCAAGACCCTGAAACTGAGCTGCAGCACAGTGGCCAAGACCATACAGCGGTTTAACAGGACTGGTTCCCCTCAGAACAGGCCTCGCCATGGTCAACCAAAGAAGTTGAGTGCCACGTGCTCAGCTTCAAATCCAGAGGTTGTCTTTGGGAAATTGACCTATCGGTGCTGCCAGCATTGCTGCAGAGGTTGAGGGGGTGGGGGGTCGGCCTGTCAGTACTCAGACCATACACCACACACTGCATCAAATTGGTCTACTTGGCTGTCGTCCCAGAAGGTATTTGGTTCAGATGGTATGAAGCGTGTGTGGTGGCAACCAGGTGAGGCGTACAAAGACAAGTGTGTCTTGCCTACAGTCAAGCATGGTGGTGGGAGTGTCATGGTCTGGGGCTGCATGAGTGCTGCCGGCACTGGGGAGCTACAGTTTTTTGAGGGAACCATGAATACCAACATGTACTGTGATATACTGAAGCAGAGCATGATCCCCTCCCTTCGGAGACTGGGCCGCAGGGCAGTATTCTAATATAACGACCCCAACACACACCTCCAAGACGACCATTGCCTTGCTAAAGAAGCTGGGGGTAAAGGTGATGGACTTGCCAAGCATGTCTCCAGACCTAAACCCTAGTGCATTGTCTCTAACATCCACCAGCTCCGTGATCTCGTCATGGAGGAGTGGAAGAGGACTCCAGTGGCATCCTGTAAAGCTCTGCTGAACTCCATGCCCAAGAGGGTTAAGGAAGTGCTGGAAAAAAATGGTGGCCACACAAAGTATTGTCACTTTGGGCCCAATTTGGACATTTTCACTTAGGGGTGTACTCACTTTTGTTGCCAGCGGTTTAGACAATAATGGCTTGGTGTTGAGTTATTTTGAGGGGACAGCAAATTTGCACTGTTATACAAGCTGTAATAAAATATTTACAGAAATGTGAGGGGTGTACTCACTTTTGTGAGTACTGTATATTTAGACACAGGCACAGTTTCCATATTTTTGGCTCTGTATGCCACCAGAATAAAATTAAAACAAAACAATGCAAATGAATTTGAAGTGCAGACTTTCAGCTTTAATTTAAGGGGTTGAGCATAAATATCAAGTACATATTTTATGAACTGCAACCATTTTTATACACCGTCCCCCCCCCCCATTTTTAGGGGCTCAAATTTAATTGGACAAATTAGTAAAATCATAAATAAAAAGTTAATGTTGAACATTTTGTTGAGAATCCTTTACTGGCAATGACTGGCTGAAGTCTGGAACCCATAGACATTGCCAAAGACTGGGTTTCCTCCTTTCTGATGCTTTGCTAGGCTCTAATTGCAGCTGTCTTCAGTTGTTCCTTTTTTGTGGGTCTTTCTGTCTTTTAGTTCTGCCTTCAGCAAGTGAAATGCATGCTCAATTGGGTTGATATCAGGTGATTGACTTGGTCATTGCAGAATATTCCACTTCTTTTCCTTCAAAAGCTCCTAGGTTGCTTTAGCAGTGTGTTTTGGATCATTGTCCATCTGTACTGTGACGCGCTGTCCAATTAACTTTGCTTAAAAACAAACAAAGGCGCCTCTAAGTGCAGAAGATAAACAATTTTAATACCCCAACTGGGTTAAAAACACTTACAAAATAGAAGTAAAAAACAGGCACATCGTGGGTAAGGCTGCATTGGAAGAGGTCACGATCAGAGGAAGCCTTCAGGAGGATGGATGTAGTCACTGTCAGCAGCGATGTAAAACACAGGGAACAGCTGTGAAGCCGGCGTCGTCAGCGTGTGAGGGCTGCGAACCCGGAAGTGATGTCATCCGCTGGGTGGCTCTGTGACCAGCCTGAACCGCAAACGAAAGGCCAGAGAGGGGATGTGATGTCATCAGTGAGGGACGCGTTTCAGAACCGTCATTCGTTCCTTTCTCAACCTCGGATTGCACTGATGGCTGGGGAGGATATATACAAGCACACTGGCAGTGGATTGGCCGGGGGGCGGGGACAACTAGATTAAATAAGCACACTGGCAGTGGATTGGCCGGGGGGCGGGGACAACAAGGTTAAATAACAATAGGTCTAGTAAATACATGTGAATATAGACACACACCTGCAATAACATGCTGAGAAACAAAAGAACAACAATGGAAGAAAATAAAATCAAGGATGGTGATGTTGAAGATTAAAAACGATCTGTATAACAATCCAAGTGCCCAATGTGTGGGTCTGACAGATCATAGGAAATGTTGCACATAATAAATTGTCCGCAAATGGGTAACAAGAAAAGAGGGGGGGGAGAAAAGGGAAAAAGGGGGACCATGCATAACATTAGTCATATTAAAATAAAAATGTATAAAAATATATATAAATACCATAGATTCGAATGAAGGAAAGTATGTGAAAATAAAAAATCTATGTAAAAAATATATATATAAAAAAATATATATATATAAATTGGTAATAATAAACCATCTTATTATTATAAAAAGTTTTAGTTAAAGAAGTACATTTCACTCCCTACTTTTACCATCTGCCCAAGGTGCACAAAGACCTTAAAACACCACCTGGGCGACCGATTGTGGCCTCTATGGACAGCATTAGCAGTGGACTATCACAGTACATAGATCAATTTCTCCAGCCACTGGCCCAATCCCTCCAGTCACATATTAGAGATGGCGCTCATCTACTGGAAACTTTAACCACCTACTCCTGGGATACAAACTACCACTGGGCCTCTTTAGATGTTCAATCTCTCTACACATCTATACCTCATGAAGTAGGCCTCAATGCCCTACAGTTTTTTCTTTGCCAAGATCCCATGCTTAATCCTAGGCAAGCTTCCTTCATTGTTGAGGCCACTTCCTTCTGTCTTACACACAATTATTTTAAATTTGAGGACAACTTCTATCTGCAGCTACAGGGGACAGCTATGGGGGCACATTTTGCTCCCTCATATGCGAATCTTACCATGGGGCACTGGGAGCTACAATATATATGGAACAACAATCCGTTTTTTTCCCATATTGTTTTTTATGGCCGCTATATAGATGACGTGATCATCATTTGGGATGGCAGCGTATCAGTATTTTCAGACTTTGTCACATATTGCAACACCAATAATATGGGCCTCACCTTCACCTCTGTCATTGACCCTAACAAATTAGCCTTTTTGGACCTCGAACTGTTTTGGATAGGTAAGGAGATACACGCCAAAAACTTCACCAAACCAACAGCTGGAAATTCCTTCCTCCACTATAAAAGCTGCCACCACCCTCTTTGGTTAAACAACGTACCTAAGAGCCAGTTCTGTAGGCTTAATAAGAACTGTACATTACAGAGTGATTATGACACTGAAGGTCTCATCCTAAAAGAAAAATTTCTTGAAAAGGGATTCCCCGTTGATCTCGTGGATACAGCGTATCAAAAATATAAGAGTAAACCGCCTACTGAATATTCTCATCCACGCCATAACACTGACAATAGTAATCCACGATTCATTACTCAATTCCATACCCAACACAAACAAATGGAAAATATTGTTAAAAAACATTGGCCTCTACTATTACAAGACGAACATCTAGTTTCCACTCTGTCTAATAGACCTCAATTTGCCTATAGGAAGGCACCCAATATTAAGAGCAAGGTAGCGACCAGCAAACTCAGGCCTAGACCTCCACCTCCTGGTCACCATATGCCCACCTTCCTGGCTATTTCTGGGATGTATCAGTGCCGCAAACCCCTCTGCAAGACCTGTCGGTTTGTGACACATGGCCAGAAAGATTTTCACGTCAAAGGCAAAACATATCCAATAAAGGGCTTCCACACATGTTCTTCTGACCATGTCATATATTGCCTTACTTGTCCCTGTGGTTTATTTTATGTAGGGCGCACCATCCGGCCACTACGGAAACGGTTTGGTGAACACCGTCGCTTTATTGAAGGCGGACTAGATAATCACAGTGTCCCCAAACATTATCTACACGTCCATGATAAGTCCACCAGCGGCCTCAGAGTATGGGTTATTGAGGCAATGTCAAAAGATCTCCCCCCAGCTGAACGCTACCGACGACTATGCCATAGAGAAATGTATTGGATATTTTTATTAAATGTCTTAGCCCCTGGAGGGTTAAATGAAGACTTCGAAGTTAGTGCCATACTTTGACTATACATTTTTTACCGAAGTTAATGCCATACCTTGATAATACATCTTTTTACCACACTTATCCAATCTTTTCCCCTCCTCCCCCACTTTTAATAATAATAAGATGGTTTATTATTACCAATTTATATATATATATTTTTTTATATATATATTTTTTACATAGATTTTTTATTTTCACATACTTTCCTTCATTCGAATCTATGGTATTTATATATATTTTTATACATTTTTATTTTAATATGACTAATGTTATGCATGGTCCCCCTTTTTCCCTTTTCTCCCCCCCCCCTCTTTTCTTGTTACCCATTTGCGGACAATTTATTATGTGCAACATTTCCTATGATCTGTCAGACCCACACATTGGGCACTTGGATTGTTATACAGATCGTTTTTAATCTTCAACATCACCATCCTTGATTTTATTTTCTTCCATTGTTGTTCTTTTGTTTCTCAGCATGTTATTGCAGGTGTGTGTCTATATTCACATGTATTTACTAGACCTATTGTTATTTAACCTTGTTGTCCCCGCCCCCCGGCCAATCCACTGCCAGTGTGCTTATTTAATCTAGTTGTCCCCGCCCCCCGGCCAATCCACTGCCAGTGTGCTTGTATATATCCTCCCCAGCCATCAGTGCAATCCGAGGTTGAGAAAGGAACGAATGACGGTTCTGAAACGCGTCCCTCACTGATGACATCACATCCCCTCTCTGGCCTTTCGTTTGCGGTTCAGGCTGGTCACAGAGCCACCCAGCGGATGACATCACTTCCGGGTTCGCAGCCCTCACACGCTGACGACGCCGGCTTCACAGCTGTTCCCTGTGTTTTACATCGCTGCTGACAGTGACTACATCCATCCTCCTGAAGGCTTCCTCTGATCGTGACCTCTTCCAATGCAGCCTTACCCACGATGTGCCTGTTTTTTACTTCTATTTTGTAAGTGTTTTTAACCCAGTTGGGGTATTAAAATTGTTTATCTTCTGCACTTAGAGGCGCCTTTGTTTGTTTTTATGTCATTTTAGACCCTGCTTCAAGTCTTTTAAAGTTGCAGCCCTTTTTGCTGAAGATCACCATCCTTTCATCCCTTCCTACCTACACTTCTCCCGTTCATTTTTGGACTGCCGATCCTTAATAGAGACATCATTTGGACTACGCTAGTCCTGTGCGCCCTATACCACCTTTTATTTCCAATTAACTTTGCTGCATTTGGCTGAATCTGGGCTGACAGTATATCTCTAAACACTTCAGAATTCATCCGGCTGCTTCTGTCTTTTGTCACATCATCAATAAACACCACTGACCCATTGCCACTGGAAGCCCTGCATGCCCATGCCATCACAATGCCTCCACCATGTTTTACAGATGACGTTGCGCGCTTTGGATCATGAGCTGTTCCAGGCCTTCTACAAACTTTTTTCTTCCCGTCGTTCTGCCACAGATTAATCTTAGTTTCATCCGTCCAAAGAATGCTTTTCCAGAACTGGTCTGACTTTTTTAGATGTTTTTTATTCTGGCTTTTTTTATTCTTCAGGCTTATGAATGGTTTGCACCTTGTGGTGTACCCTCTATTTGCTCTCGTGAAGTCTTCTCTTGATTGTAGACTTTGACAATGACACGCCCACCTCCTGGAGAGTGTCCTTCACTTGTCTGGATGTTGTGAATGGGTTTTTCTTTACCATTGAGAGGATCCTGCGATCCTCCACCACTGTTGTCTTCTGTGGACGTCCAGGCCTTTTTATGTTGCTGAGCTCACAAGTGCATTCTTCTTTCCTCAGAATGTACCAAATTGTTGATTTGGCCACTCCTAATGTTGCTGTTATCTCTCTGATGATGGATTTGTTTCATTTTTAAAGCCTTACAATGGCCTGTTTCACTTGCATGGACAGCAAAAGATTCAAAATGCAAATACCACACTTAGAATCAACTCCAAACATTTTACCTGCTTAATTGATGAAAATATAACAAAGGAGTAGCCCACACCTGGCCATGAAACAGCTTTTGATTCAATTGTCCAATTACTTTTGGTCCTTTGAAAAAGAGGGGTGGCTATTCTTAGCTATAATTCCTAAACCCTTCCTCCGATTTGGATGTACATACCCTCCAATTAAAGCTGAGTGTGTGCACTTTCAGCCCATGTGCATTATCTAACTATAGCTTGAATATATTTTGGTAAATTCCTGAAAAAGCTAAAATTGTGCCTGTGTCCAAATATATATGGACCTAACTGTACATGGACACAGCAGCTGCTCTCAATTTGACACCCACGAGTGTGCCGATGCATGTCCCTAAACTCGCACTGTCTGCGTTTAGGGCTGTGACCCCGCACCCACATGAATGTCAGATTGGGAGTAGCAACTGTGTCCATGCTGCCACTGCATCCCAATGGACATGAATGTGTCTGCCGGCACAGGGATGCATGGAACACCTGTGTATCTTTGTGTGTGTAAACACAGCCCTCACAGGGGTATACACTTTAGTATACCTCATGTGAACGAGGCCTTAGTAGACATTCAACAGGAATTTTGTAAGTTATGTTGTGTTTGTGTGCTATTATTTATTTTACTGTATTTTTTGTGAAAACCGTGATAAACACTTGCGCAACTATTGCAGGGATTGTGCTGGGGGTCAGTCTATCTTCCAGTACAGTCTAACTGACCTGGAAAGGATTGTACTGGGGGACAGACTGACCTGGGGGGATTATAATATGGGACAGCCTGACCTGCTGGGGGATTATACTGGTGGACAGATTCTCCTGGGGGGAATTATTATTTTATGGGACAGCCTGACCTGTGGGATTATACTGGGGGACAGATTAATCTGGGGGGGGGGGACTATACTGGGAGAGAGACTGACTTGCGGGGGATTATACTGGGGACAGATTGACCTGGGGAAATAAGAGTTATGCCGCGTACACACGGTCGGACTTTTCGTCTACAAAAGTCCGACAGCCTGTCCGACAGACTTCCGGCGGACTTTCGGCGGACTTGCAGCAGACTTTCTAACGAACGGACTTGCCTACACACGACCACACAAAAGTCCGACGGATTCGTACGTGATGACGTACACCGGACTAAAATAAGGAAGTTCATAGCCAGTAGCCAATAGCTGCCCTAGCATGGGTTTTTGTCCGTCGGACTAGCACACAGACGAGCGGATTTCGGGGTCCGTCGTAGTTACGACGTAAAGATTTGAAGCATGTTTCAAATCTAAAGTCCGTCGGATTTGAGGCTGAAAAAGTCTGCTGAAAGTCCGGAGAAGCCCACACACGATCGGATTACCAGCCAGCTTTAGTCCGTCGGCGTCCGTTGGACTTTTGTAGACGAAAAGTCCGACCGTGTGTACGCGGCATTAGACTGACCTTGTTTGATTTAACCATGCCCCTTAATTCTCTTCTACTGTTAACGCAATTTTGCCACACCCACCACATGCCACATTACTCTTTTGCTTGGTGCCCCAACAGTGCTCAATCCTAGAAACACCCCTGTCATAATGAAAACCATTCCCACTCTTCACTGTGGCACACCAGTTTTCTTTCTTTTTTTTTAAAGCGACAGGGCCCAAATTATGATTTTGCACACAGGCCCACCAACTTCATAAAAAGCCCCTGCTGCTCCATGTAATGTTATTGTACAGAGTGGACTCAGACCGCCTCTTCTGGGATCCCCCGCCGGCAGTGTCTTTCTGCCTTTGCAAGGCAGCAAAGCAAGCGTGTGGTCACACACAGCGTGGCTCAGCCCTGCCCCTCCACTCCTTCCCCAATGGAATTGCTTTACAATGGCTTCCACTGCTGCCTTGACTTTGGCTCACATTTTACCAGATTGCATACCTCAAGTTGTAGACTTTGTGCACAATTTATAGGACCATGTTGGGAAAACTACAGTGTTTGTATTGAATCTGAAGGAGAAAAAATTGTTTGCAAACCTTCCAGAGAAAAGAAACCACATTTTAGAGGACATGTTGCCTTTTCATCTGTTGTGCCCAGTTTTGAGAAGTGCCATAGCTGATCTATTCCTGTGGATCACTGAGAAGAGACTATTGAGTGATTGAACAGATATGACCCAATCTGAGACAACTGACTCAGCAGCTGTCAGTACTGAGTTCTTAAAGGCTGTTAGATCTGAATCCAGCTTAGATCTAGGGCTGAGTGATAGTTAATAGCAAAATAATTTTTTTATAGTCACCAGCGTAAAAGGTAAGGGAAAATAATCCAGTGAGGACAAATGTTCTTGTTCTTGTAGTGGGAGTTCCCCTCACTTTGGTGACGTTTCGTATCATTTTTGTTTAGTCTCCATGACAGATAGTGAAAGAAAATTTCCCCAGTGAGACACAAAGCAAAAAATATCCTAATTTTAAGCAACAGACAGCATGGATTCATGAAAGACAAAAGTCAAACAAATCTGATTATTTTTTATAGGAAGGTAAGTAAAACCTTAGACAATGGAGTGGCTGTGGACGTGGTATACTTAGATTTTGCAAAAGTGTTTGACACAGTTCCCCACACACAGCTAATGTGTAAGGTGTATGTCTACTCTACAGGCTTGGAAAAAATTCGTTTGATATTAGAAAACTGGTTTAGGCCCCATGCACACTTTGCTTAAAAAAAAAATGACAGTTCCCTGGCAGAAAAAAAAACGCTCATATAGAGTTTTTGTGCAGAGTTTAGGTGAGTTTTTTTCTGGCAGAAAGCTCCATTTAAAAACACAAGCCAGAAGGTTTTTTTCTTTTTTTTTTTCTTGTTTCTAAGCGCTGTGCTCAAAATATGCCTGTAATTGTGCTAATGTGCATAGAGACAGGATGACATTGAGCTGCTTCTACAGGCAGAATGCAAAACTCCCCCTATAGAAGCAGTGATTTTTAAGCCAATGTGCATGGACCCTAAAAAGCTGTATTCAGAGAGTAGTGGTTAATAATTCTTACGCTGAATGGTCTAGGGTTATTAGTGGTGTACCCCAAGGTTTAGTATTGGGACCCTTACTTTATAATATATATATTAAAAGCACAATTTCAGTCTTTGCAAATGACACCAAGCTATGCAGTGGAATAACGTCCTTACAGGATGTCTCCAACTTACAAGCCGAGGTTTAATGTTGATAAATATAAAGTTTTGCACTTGGGGGCTCAGACCATGCATGCATCATACATACTAGGGCGAGTACAACTGGAGGAATCAATGGTGGAGAAGGATCTGGGTGTTCTGATAGATCATAAGCTTAATAATAGCATGCAATGCCAAGCTGCGGTTTCCAAAGCAAGCAAAATTGTTTCTTGTAATAAGTGATATAGACTCCAGAGAGAGAGAGAGATCATTTTGCCCCTGTACAAATCATTAGTAAGACCTCATCTGGAATATGCAGTTCAGTTTTGGGCACCAGTTCACAAAAAGGATATCGGGGAACTTTAGACAGTGCAGAGAAGCGCAACCAAACAGATAAGAGGCATGGAGGAGCTCAGCTATGAGGAAAGATTAGAGGAACTGAATTTATTTTCTGTTGAGAGTAGATTAGGGGGGGATATGATCAACAGATATAAATACATAAGTGGTCCATATAGTAAACCTGGTGTAGATTAAATCACTTTATTGTGATCACAGAGGATAAGGGGCGCTCTCTTTACATTTGAAGGAAAAGAGATATAATCTCAAAATACGGAAAGGCTTCTTCACAGTAAGAGCTGTGAGAATGTGGAATAGAATCCTTCCAGAGGTGGTTCTGGCCAGATCAGTAGATTACGTTAAAGTTCTTGGTTCTTTCCTAACTGCACATAATATGGCTGTATACTAATATTTTTAGGTAAAGTTGATACTGACTCTGGAGTGCCTGTGAAAATTTGGTGTGCTTGGCTGTGCATGGTGGGGGATCCCAGTTCATCTGTGGCCCCTAAGGGGGTACGCTACACAGGTAAAAAAGCAATTTCTACCCTGTACAATTTCTTCCAACAGCCGCTGAACTACACCTTTACATTGGCTGTTCTTAACAAAGAATTTCCCTTTTCTCCAAGTTGAGTCTCTTTTAAAATTATTATTTTTTATCTTGGGGCCACAATGTACTGCGAGATGATGCTTTGACTTTTTCACCAGTCTTGTATTTCTCCATACTGATCTTACCGTATGAGCCTAAATTCCTCTTCTTGCTACCTGAAATGTGGACATTTAGATGAGAACTTGTTCCATGCCTTCTGGGACTGTCCCAAGATTAAACGGTTTTGGAACTTGGTAGTGCATTATGCCACCACATATTTGGTAAACTACTTACACCTGAATGGACACTTTTGTTATTCACACTGTACATAAAGCTACGCAACAATCTATACTACAATATATCCAATGGTATATATATCTGCCAGGCCATTTCATGTGGCCCTCACACTCAGGGCTTTTTACAGCCAGAGCGTTGGCGGAACAAATTCCGCCACCTCCCACTCTTGCCCTCCACTCCCTGCTCACCACTGTCACTTGTTCACACAGAAGCCTTCTGTGTTTACAAGGACAGCTTTCCTGTTGGTGGCTCTCACAGTTCCCTGCCTGCCCTGCACTCACAGCAGGGACAAGGGAGATGCAGGTGCAGTGTGGGATGGGGCATCACAAGGTAAACTGCACTGTAATCCCAATCTGTGCCCAGGTGCACAGATGCCGACCAATGATCTCCCTGCAAGTGAGAAGGGCGGAGCGGCCTACAGTGCTGGGAGGTACTTTACCTGGGCCTGGGTAGGTGAAATGAGAGGAAGCTTTGGGGGAGGAAAGGGGGGGAGATGAGGGCTGTGTGAGAGATATGTTCAAAGGTGGGGGATGGGGGACAGTGGTGCAGAGGTCAGTGCCAAGGAGGGGTGGAAGTGAGATATGGACAGCCTGTGGAAGAGAGCTGAATGCTCCATACTGTGTGTAGCACAACCCTAAACTCTGAACTCTGTATGTAGCGCACTACTCAACCCTGCACTATGTATACACCAATCAGCATGTGATAATTCAACGGCCATTCCACTGTTCAAAAGCCACGCCTCCTCCTCGTCTGTGATAGACATAACACTCCATTTCCCAGCAGTCAGCGGTCAGCCTATCACAGACATTCTCTCATCCTCATACCACGGACGAGGATGAGAGAATGTCCGTGATAGGCTGTACACTGACTGCTGAGAAATGGAGTGTTCTGCCTATAACAGACGAGGAGGAGGCGTGGCTTTTGAACAGTGAATGGCCGCCGAATGGTATTATCACACTCTGGCCGCCGTCTGTCTGCATGACACGCTGATCATGTAGGCAGATGGCGTTGACTCGAGTATAAGTCGAGGGGGGCACTTTCAGGGCTGAAAATCTCGACTTATACTCGAGTATATACGGTATATGCAACATGTACCAATGCAAAAATAAACTTTAAAAAAGAAGCAGTGATTTTAATGATGCTTAAAGTGAAACAATAAAAAAAAAAAAAAAAATTAATTTAAATATAGTGCCTGGGGGGTCCCCTCTTTCTGTAAAGTGGCCCATCTGTACCTGGGCAAAATTGACATTTATAAAGAAAAAAAAATGACATTTAAATAGATTTTCCCTGCAAGCTTTATTTAGTAAACAATGGCTTGGGGAGCCGGTCTCTATGATGACGACACATTTTAGTGCACTTGGAACAAGATTAGAGATTTTTTTGGATACATTTTGGTGTCTCTTTGGCAGACTTTGGATGGAAATAATAAAGTTTTTCACCACAGCGAGCAAGCCTTATGTGAAGAAGCCAAATTAAAACACTCAGGCCAAGATTAACAATTTTTTTCTAGATAAAGTCTGGTGTCTATATCGCAGACTTTGGATAGAAGTAACAGGTGTGGGAAAAAATTGGACTTTGGGTGTTGGTGGTGCCTTCCCACTGTAATCCCATTGAGGTACTCTTGATGAAAGTAAGAATTGGCCTTGCTGAAAAAATTTAAATTTGATGCCCCTGTCACACAGTTGCAGAAAAATTGGTCTTTGGGTGTTGGTGGTGCCTTTACCCCATAACCTTCTAGAGGTACTCTTGATGAAAGCAAGAATTGGCCTTGCTGTAAAAAAATGTAAATCTGATGCCCCTGTCAAACAGTTGCGGAAAAATTGGTCTTTGGGTGTTTGTGGTGCCTTCACGCCGTAATGTTCTAGAGGTACTCTTGATGAAAGCAAGAATTGGCCTTGCTGTAAAAAATTTAACTTTGATGCACCTGTCAAACAGGTGTGGAAAAATTGGTTCTTGGGTGTTAATTGTGCCCATGAAACCTATACCAAAAAATTACTTCTTTGAGATCCCAATAACACTTAATCAGCAACATCGGCATCAGGGGCTTGATAGCTGCTGCTAATCCAGGACTGATTCATTCTGACAAATGTCAGTCGGTCAACGGATTTTGTGGACAGACGCACTCTTTTATCTGTTACAAAACCTCCGGCAGCACTGAATGCCCGTTCGGAAAGCACGCTGGATGCAGGGCAGCCCAGGACAGCCCAGCAACTCAATTGCATACGGGGCAAGTTCTGGCCAGTAGTCTATTCTCATGACCAGAAACCCAGTGGATCGTCCACTGGAAAGTTCTCCATGTCTGTTTTCACCCCTAGATAATCCTCCACCATATGATGCAAACACTGCCAAATGGGATCTTGAAGCTGACAACTCTGGGCACAGAGGACTAAAAAAATGTTGAAATGCATCACTGATGCGGCCCCCTTCTCCATCGCTCCTCCTTTGACCAACAGAAGCCTCAAAACTACCTTTTCCATGAGACTGTACCCTACCAGAGTCTGGAAAGGCATTACATAAACTCCGCTTTAAGGTGTCTTCAAAGGCAGAATGAGTTCCAAGACTTTCCCCTTGTAACGCTGGTCAAGGAGAGTTGCCAACCAATAATGATTCTTGTCCTTGATGCCACAAATTCTCAGGTCCCTTCACAGGCTTTGAAGAATAAGGGAGCCCATGCAATGCAAGTTTGTGGAGACATGAGAAGCAAAGTCCTCGGGGTCACTGAGGATTACAGTATCCGGAACTGCCTCCTTCCAGCCACGTACTACTCCCAAGGTTTCTGGGGACTGAAAACCAACTACTCTTAAGGTTTGACATATGCCTTCCTCTGCTTCTATGCCTCCAAAACTGCCAGAATCCTCCTCCCTCTCCTCTTGTGTGTTCTGTGACATCGCAAGAATAGTGTCTGCATAAAACGGGCCTTGAGAGGAAAGGAAGTCCTCCTCTTCCTCCCGCTGCTCTACCTCGAATGCCCTGCCAAAAATGCCACACAGAGTCTGCTCTAACAGAAACACAAGAGGGATTGTGTCACTGATGCATACATTGTCACGGCTCACCATCCTTGTTGTCTCCTCAAACAGTGACAGTACAGTGCATGCATTCTTTATCAGCAGCCATTGGCATGGGAAAAAAAAACAAGGTGCCCTGAGCCTGTTCTTGTGCCATACTCACACAGGTATCGTTCATGGCCCTCTGCTGCATGTGCAGCTGCTGCAGCATTGCCAAAGTTTAGGTCCACCTGGTGGACATATCACAAATCAGGTGGTTTACAGGCAGGTGGAATTCCTGCTGAACTTCAGCCAACCAAACACTGGCTGTGTATGACTACCAGAAATGGCTACAGACTCTTCTGGCCTGCTTTAGAAGATCTTGCAAACTTGGGTACCTTTTTAAGAAATTCTGTACCACCAAATTGAGGACATGTGCCAGGCATGACACGTGTCAACTTTCCCTGTTGATGGGCAGACAAAAGGTTAGTGCCATTAACATACACCAGCATTCCTGGCTCAAGCTTCCGTGGCGTGAACCACTTCTGGGCCTGCCCCTGCAGAGCTGAAAGAATCTTTGTTCCGGAGTGGCTCTTGTCCACTAGACAGACCAGCTGAAGCACCGCATGGCATCTTTTAGCCTGACTAGTTGAATGTCCTGTTGATCAGGGGGTACTGGTGATTCATAGGACAATCCAACAGAGGAGGGCATGGAGGAGGAGCTGACAGATCTCACATCATTACCACCAGCTGTATGGAGACGTGGTGGAATAACAAGCTCCCGCACTGAGCTCTGTCCTGCATCCTTCCTAGTTGCAAGCAGAGTTACCCAGTGTGTTGTAAACATAATATATTGTCCCTGACCATGCGTGCTGGACCACGTGTCAGCAGTAATGTGGACCCTGTGGCTGACTGCCTTGCCCAACAATGTCAAAATATTCCTCGTTATAGAACAGAGCTGGAATGGCCTTATGTGCAAAGAAACAGGGACTGGGAACCTGCCATTGTGGTACAGCACATTCTGCAAATTCACAGAAGGGGTCAGAATCCACCAGACTTAAAGGTAGGAGTTGTAAAGTCAGCAGTTTGGACAAGCTGGAATTTAGACGCTGGGCATGTGGGTGGCAGGCAGTGTATTTTTTTTGCGTGCATTTGTATTCAGCCCTCCTGAGTCAATTCTTTGTAGAGCCACCTTTCCCTGCAATTACAGTTGCAATTTTTTTGGGGTATGTCCAGCTTTGCACATCTAGAGAGTGACATTTTTGCCCTTTCTTCTTTGCAAAATTGCTCAAGCTCTGTCAGATTGAATGGAGAGAGTCTATGATCAGCAAATTTTCAAGTCTTTCCACAGATTCTCAATTGGATTTAGGTCTGGACTTTGACTGCACCATTCTAACACGACTATGCTTTGATCTAAACCATTCCATTGTAGCTCTGACCATATGCTTAGGGTCGTTGTCCTGCTGGAAGGTGAACTTCCACCCCAGTCTCAAGTCTTTTGCAGACTCTAACAGGTTTTCTTCTAAGATTGCCCTGTATTTGGCTCCATCCATCTTCCCATCAACCCTGACCAGCTTCCCTGTCCTTGCTGAAGAAAAGTATCCCCACAACATGATGCTGCCACCACCATGTTTTCTTCTCGTACATCATGGGACACAGAGCCATAGTAGTTACTATGTGGGTTATAGGCCACCTTCAGGTGATGGATACTGGCACGACCAAAGACAAAAAGCGCACTCCCTATATAACCCCATATCGCCAGTGTCTAAGGTGTTGGTCACGAGTAAATATGTGCTGTGCTGAGCTCCACTGAAGCAATCCTTGCTGGGGCTAGCCATGCAGCTGGATCCATTCAAGGTGTCTTTTTGGGCCGAATTGAATGGCACCCGGGTCTCGTATCCGAAGAAACGAGGTCTTGCCTGCAAACGCTTCTCTTTTAGAGAGCTGGACCCCGGGATCCAGTGCTTTTTGGTATTAGGACCATAAGGTTTTTACTGGCGGTGGTGCTATTACAGGTCCAGGATTGTAGGTTTCCTCAAGGATGCCCAGCTCCTGAAGGTTTAATGGAACCCACTGTAAAGGGTGAAGATTGGGTGTTTTGGTTTACCACAGAAAACCCTGCGGCAGGAAAGGTAAGTGGAGTTTTCTAAGAATATTTTTAAATTTTCTTATGAATGTCTCCTTTAATTTAGTAAATGTTGTCATGCCTATGTGTCACCACTGGGGGCTGTATAGAGCACTTACCATCTCATGCTTCTCAGAGAGCCCACGTTGTGTCCAGGAAGCAGCAGTTTCTTCTTCCTCCAGCCAGCAGCAGACTTCCAGTAAGTCTGAGGGGTTCCCTCTCCCCACCAGACACCCCCCTGTGCTGTTTTTTCAAGAAGGAAACCACCCAAGTAGATCATATAAGTTGCCACCATCCCTAGGTGCAGAAAATAAAAAAAAAACAAAAAGGTAAATGGGAAATGATTCTCTTTTGCTTTCTGTATTTAATAAAATATCCTTTTTTGTAACTACTTTGTTGCCTTCAAAGTCCCATTTACCTTTTTGGGGTTTTTTTATTTTCTGTGCTGTTTTTTCTTTCCCTCTCCTTGAGGAAAGAGCGCAAAAAAAAGGCGTGAACGGCACGCCGCTCGGCGACTTCCAGTCCCCCCTTCACCATTCCTTCTTCCCTCTCTGTGGATCCCATAGGATCGGAGACCGCGCTCGCATGGGAAAACACTCTTTTTAAAAAGAGGGGACGGGCCGTAGGCAATGGGGGGGGCGGGGCTTGGCACGGGAGGTATGTTTTAAAAGGCACCATTTGTGCTATTGCAAGCTGCGGAGGGACACAAGAGCAAAGGTGGCATATAAGAGGTTTGGTGACGCAGGCATTCCTTTTGACACATTTACTACTGCATTAGGCTGAGCATTAATAGCAGTGACAGAGCTGGACTATTGCTCAAGCAGTGGATGCATTCCTTCTGGTGGTACCTCTGCTTTGTTCATCAGGCTATGGTCGGAAGGGGGGTGAAAAACACCTCAAAAAAGACTTCTACAGTCACACGAAAGCCTAGATCCATCCCAGTAAAGATGGCATCCTTCCCTGAGAGTAATATGGCTGGTCTGAGTGAGCCATCAGGAGGGGCTGGTGTTGCAGCTGCTCTTAACACTGCAGCCCCTGTGTATTTTACTAAGGAGGTTTTTTCTTCAACCATTTTAAGCTTGGAGCAAAAAATTGATGCTTTAATCGCATCACAGATTGGGACTAAGTGTAGCAGGTCCCCGTCCATTGCTCAGGACCCTCTTGCTGAAGAACAAGGAGCGAGAGATTCCGATTTTCTCTCAAAGGACCAGGAAGAGGCTGATGTCTCCTCTTCCAAAGAACCTGAAACGGAAGTATCAGGTTCGCAGGAAAGGTTGTTGGTACAGTCTCTCACTGAATTGGTCCGCTCCACATTCTTCCTGCCAGTAACGCAGTCAGTCGATGAGCCCACCTCTGGTTTGGGTTTACTAAAGCCTCCCCAATCTGTTCATGCCTTTCCTATCCATTCATGTCTAAGAAAGCTAATGTATTCTGTGTGGGAGCACCCAGATAAACAGTTTTTTCCTCCGAAAAAGTTTTCAATACTTTATCCTATGGAGGAAGAGTTTTATAAGAAATGGGGAATTCCAGCAATTGACGCTGCTATATCCTTTGTGAACAAGAACTTGACTTGTCCAGTAGACAATGCTCATGTGATAAAGGATCCAACAGATAAAAAGTTGGAATTCCTTTTTAAGAACTATATTTCGCTCGCAGGTTCAGTCGTTCAACCTGCGCTGGCAGCGATTGGAATATCTCAGTCCTTAAGGACCAGTATATAGAGGTACTTAAAGTTATTCCTGATCAGCAGGCCCAGGAATGGCCCGGGATATCAGAAGCATTGTGTTTTACAGTAGACGCTATGAAAGATTCTATTCTCCAGGCCTCAAGGCTCATGCTAGGGCTGGTACATGCGTAAAATCCTATGGGTGAAAAATTGGTCAGCCGAAGCACCATGCAAAAAGCTGTTGGCTAGTGTCTCTTTTCATGGTGAACGGTTATTTGGAGATGATCTGGATAAGTATACCCAAAGAATCTCTAATGGGAAAAGTTCCCTTTTACCGGTTAAGAAGTTTAAGCATTTTTCTTTTAACCATGCTTCTTTTCCAGTGCCAGGGGCATCAGCCTCCAGGCAGTCACGACGGCCTCCTCCGTCAGGTTCAAGAGGTAAACCTCAGGGTCAGTCCCAGGGTCAAAAGAGGACCTGGGGGAGGAAACCCACAAAACAAAATACTAAAGCCTCCTTATGAAGGGACGCCCCTGCTCGCTCGAGTGGGGGGAAGGCAAATGTCAAAACAGATGGGTGGCTTGCTCAGTTTCTCTAGGTTACAAACTAGAGTTCCAAGAGTTCCCGTCTCCTTGTTTTCTCAGATCAAACGTTCCCAGGGATCCAGTGAAAAAGAAGTCTCTGTTTCTAGCTTTGGATCATCTCTTGTCTCAAAGAGTGATGTCGGTGGTCCCCTTGGAAGAGCAAGGATTAGGGTTTTAGTCAAACCTTTTTACGGTTCCAAAACCAAATGGGGATGTCAGACCCATTTTAGATCTCAAAGATCTAAACCTGTTTTTGAATATCCGTTCTTTTCGCATGGAGTCCATCCGATCAATAGTCTCTATCCTACAAGGGGGAGAATGTCTGGCATCAATCGACATCAAGGATGCTTATCTCCATGTGCCGATTTTCCCCGGTCACCAGAAATTTCTACGCTTCGAGGTAGAAAATCTTCATTTCCAGTATGTAGCTCTGCCTTTCGGGCTAGTCTACTGCACCTCGAGTGTTTACAAAGGTCCTGGCTCCTCCTTTAGCCAGGTTCAAGGGCTCAAGGTATAACAATACTAGCCTACTTAGACGATCTACTCTTGATAGATCAATCGGTAGCCCGCTTAAACCAAAGTTTGGTCACCCCAGTCAGCTACCTGGAATACCTAGGTTGGATTCTCAACCTAGAAAAATCCTCCTTAAAACTATCAAGGAGATTGCAGTACTTGGGGCTAGGTTGGATTCTCAACCTAGAAAAATCCTCCTTAAAACCATCAAGGAGATTGCAGTACTTGGGGCTGATCATAGATATAGTTCAGAAGAAGGTATTTTTGCCCCAGGAAAGAATCAGTTCCTTAAAGGAACTGATTAAATCGGTCAAAAGTTATTGGGAAAGATGGTGGCTTCTTTCGAGGCCGTTCCTTATGCACAGTTTCATTCAAGACTGCTGCAAAACAGTATCCTGTCAACTTGGAACAAGAAGGTCCAAGCTCTGGACTTCCCAATGCATTTATCCCCCAAAGTGCGTCAGACCTCAATAGGTGGTTGATATCCAAGAATCTTCAAAAAGGAAAATGCTAGCCTTCTGGGCTGGGGAGCAGTCCTGGAAGAAGCGTCTGTCCAAGGGAAATAGTCCAAATCAGAAATGACCTTGCCCAACAATATTCTAGAGATTCAGGCAGTATGCCTGGCCCTCGAGGCCTGGATGCTCAGACTACAGAATTGTCCTGTCAGGATCCAATCTGACAATGCCACAGCTGTGACCTATATCAATCACCAAGGGGGCACAAGAAGTCGTGCAGCCCAGAGAGAGGTGAATCATATTCTATCTTGGGCAGAAACCAACATTCCTTGCCTATCATCAATTTTCATTCCAGTGATAGAGAATTGGCAGGCGGACTACTTGAGTCACCAGCAATTGTTCCCAGGAGAATGGTCCCTTTAACCCGACATCTTTCTGTCAATATGCCAAAAATGGGGAATTCCGGAAGTGGATCTGTTTGCGTCCAGGTTCAACAACAAGATCGACAACTTTGTGTCAAGGACAAGGGATTCAATGGCATACAGAACAAATGCCTTGGTTTTTCCGTGGGATCAGTTTTCACTGATCTATGCGTTCCCTCCTGTTCTGCTGCTTCTGTGCCTTCTTCGCAGGATCAAGCAAGAAGAGAAGGAGGTGATTCCTGGGGCCCCAGCGTGGCCCCAGCGTGGCCCAGGAGATCTTGGTTTGCTGAGATCATAAAGATGGCAGTAGGGGACCCTTGGACCCTACCACTGTAGTAAGACATTCTTTCACAAGGTCCAGTATTCCATCCTACCTTACAAACGCTAAATTTAACGGTTTGGCTAGTAAGACCCACATTCTAAAGGACCGTGGGCTGTCAGCTTCAGTAGTTTCTACTGTGGTTAATGCTAGGAAGCCGGCCTCTAGAGTCATATACTATAAAGTCTATAACTATAAAGTCTATAATACTATAAAGTCTCCTGGTGTGAATCCAGGGGTTGGCACCCCAGGAAATATGTCATAGGTAGGATCCTTGAATTCCTACAGATGGGATTAGAAATGAAGCTGGCCTTGAGTACTGTCAAGGGCCAGGTGTTGGCCTTATCAATGTTTTTTCAACGACCTCTTGCTTCACACTCTCTGGTTCGTAACTTTATTTAGGGGGTAACGCGGATTAATCCCTGACTTGGTCAAATTGATGATAGGCAACTCCTATCCTCATATTGATTAGTGGTTCCAGATTAATAATAACTACTGCAGTAGGGAACAGACACAAAAGATACGCTCAGCATCTTTCCAAATAACTGTTCTGTTTTATTATGACGCATTTGAAGGTTTTTATACACATGATTACGTAGGTATCACATTAATATTACAATTGTACGTTTATGGTAACAAGGGGCGTTACATAGGCAAGTTAATTCTAATCAGGACTCGGAAGAATGTAAACATGTACTGAAATCATTATTAGTGCTGTGTGCACAGTGAGGGCAGTGTGCAATACATACAAAATAGAATACAATTATATACAGAACTTACAAATTTCCATTACAATCCCCCAGTTAGGTCACCCCTGAACCCTTGGGACTTAAATTTAGTCCTGCCGGCTTTACAAAAACAGTCTTTTCAGCCAATACGAGATATTCCCTTGGTCCTCTTGACGAGCAAAATAATTTTCTTGGTTGCCATATCTTTTGCAAGAAGAGTATCAGAGTTGGCTGCTCTTTCTTGTAAAGAGCCATATTTGATTATTCACAAGGACAAGGTTGTATTGCGGTAGTGTCAGGTTTTCATTTAAACCAGGATATTGTTCTGCCTTCATTTTTTCCAGAACCTCGTTCTGCGGAAGAAAGGTCACTACATTCTGTTGATGTGGTGAGAGCGGTCAAGGTGTATTTGAAAGTGACATCTCAGATTCGTAAAACAGATGTTTTATTTGTGTTGCCAGATGGTCCTAAAAGAGGACAGGCAGCGTCAAAACCTACTATTTATAAATGGATTCAAGTGATTGTTCAAGCTTATGGTTTAAAGAGGAGAATTCCTCCTTTTCATATTAAAGTGCACTCCACCAGGGCTCTTAGTGCTTCTTGGGCAGTGCATCACCAGGCCTCCATGGCTCAGACCTGCAAGGAAGCAACTTGGTCTTCAGTCCATACACTTACCAGATTCTATCAAGTAGATGTAAAAGGTCATGAGAATATCGCCTTTGGGCGCAGTGTACTGCAGGCTGCAGTATGAGTCCTCTAGTCTCTTAGTGCCCTACTTTTGTTGTGTCTCCCTCCATTCAGTTGGCATTGCTATGGGACATCCCACATAGAAACTACTATGGCTCTATGTCCCGTGATTTACGAAAAGAAAATAGGATTTTTTTTAACAGCTTACCTGTAAAATCCTTTTATTTGAAGTACATCACAGGACACAGAGGTCCCTCCCTTCTTGGTATACACGTGTATTGCTTTGCTACAAAACTGAGGTATTCCCAGCAGTAGGAGGGGTTATATAGGGAGTGCACTTTTTGTCTTAGGGCGTGCCAGAGTCCATCACCTGAGGGTGGCCTATAACCCACACAGCAACTACTATGGCTCAGTGTCCCGTGATGTACTTCAAAGAAAAGGATTTCACAGGTAAGCTGTACCCCACTTCCAATCAATGTTTCATATTTATAGTTCTGCCATCAAATATCTGTGTGCGAAGTATACCATTTTTTTTTTTACATAGGGGAGAAAAGACTCGGAGGACACCCCTCATCCGAGAAGACCAGAGACCCCCCACCTCTGGAAGAAGGGGAAATCCCCCAAAGACAAGAAGAGCAGGAGGAGGAAGACGTGGTGGAAATTGGCACCACAACAGGTGAGTGTCTGCGACCACAGGCTCAGGTAAGAGATGGATGCCGGCATATTTATAATACGTTTTTTTTTGGTTTCTATCTTTTTAGGTGATCGTGATGTTGTGGATGCTGATACTTTCACCTCGGAAAGTGCACAGATCCTGATTGGGGAGATCATGGGGTGTAATGTTGCATTGGAAAACATCAAGAAAAACATCAATGGTGTTATTCAAAAAAATAAGAACATCATTGATGTTTTGGGGAGAGTTTAAAACCCCTCCAAATCCCTTTCTTTTATGGTGTGCTACAATTTTTACATTTTTTGTCAAATTGTAGAAAAGCCAAATTTTGAAGAGGCACACAGTGAGTCAACATGTGCTATCTGCCATCACGGGAGATCAATGGAAGCGTTTTGGGGGTGCAACCCCTTCCTCAATAATAAAGTAGCTGAGAGGAAGGGGTTGCTCCCCCAAAACACGTCCCTTGATCCCCCCGTGATGGCAGGTAGCACATGTTGACATTGTTAAATTTGTGTGCATCTTCAAAATTTGGCTTTTCTTGGGGTGACGTCACCCCATGTGAACGCAATATCAAACACAGTTCCTAAATACTCATGTCTGATATTGCCTTCAAGTTCTACCAAAAGTGAACTTTGTAAGTTCTAGATTTGTGTCTTTCTTGTTGGTTTGAAACATGCCTGTTTTATCTTAAATGGACATTTCTACTTTTTCTAATGTGACCCCAAAAATTGTTATACAACAAACACTTGTTGTATAACTCTTTTTTTGACTCTCCACAATTTTAAGTTGTAAACTCACAGGCGCATGATCTGATAGGGTCGTTATTCCGATATCTGTGCTAGTCACAACCTCTAATAGCCAGTGCTCAACCAGGAAAAAATCTAATCTAGAATACGTCGCATGCACAGGGGAGTAAAATGTGTAATCCCTTACATTGTTGTGTTGCATCCTCCATGCATCTACAAGTTGGTACTAATGTAGTTTCTTTTTCAATTTATTAATCCATACTCCACCTGTTCCCCGTGCATGGGACGTACTGTCTCTTCCTGGTTCAAAATAGAAGTTAAAGTCCCCTGCTATTATAGCCCTCCCCTTCTTAAATTCCATGAACTTCTCTAAAGCCCCAGCAGGTATCTATTTGCGTTTTTGTTAGGGCCGTAAATGTTTGCCAGTGAGCATTCGAATCCGTTTAGTTTTCCTCTCAAAAAAAGATAATGCCCCTCAGGGTCAGTTATTCTCTCCTCTAACTCGAACCTTACCCCCCTGGCAAACCCTATAGCGACTCCTTTTGCTCGACTAATAGGAGAATCTCCATAATACCAGACTGGGAAATCTTTTGAAACATTTTTTTGACTCTTTCCACAATAGAAGTGTGTCTCCTGCAGTAATACTACATCTGCTTTAAGATGTTTCAATTCACCCATTATGTTAGCACACTTTATGGGAGAATTCAAACCCCATACATTATATGAAATTATGTTCAGGTTAGACATTATTTCTTACTGTAAGTATGAGTTTTCTGTTCCAAGTCAACCATAGGAGTAGGGGTCTATGTAATTGAAAGCCCTCTCTATCCCACCTCCCACCAACCCCCCCAACCCCTCTCCCACCCCCCCTCCCTTCCCCAACATTTCCCCCCCTCACCCTCCCACATGGGGGAAAAACGCCTCCCCATGGCCCAACAAACCGAGTCCCCACTTACTCCTCCCGGCCCCTCGGTTAACCCCCTAGAGGTTGGACTCGGGTCGGCCACCGCCGGAACCATTGCTCCCCCAAGTTTATGGGGGTTCTCGTAACCAATCCCCTCCCCCCAATCCCCTTCCCGCACCCCCTCCACCCCCCCGTACCAAAGACCCCCCTCAAGATAGCCTTTTCAAACACATTTTTAGCTCTGGGTCTTATTTTCTAGTTCCTTTAAATTTTACTTCTTCTTTCCTTCTGATTGTTTCGCTTTAAGGACGGGTTGCCATGCTTGCGATACTTCAGAGCTTTCTAAATTTTCAATTTTTTCCCACCATCCCGGGTTTTCTACTATTCGCACATTTAAGTGATTACAGAATTTTGGTGTGTCTTCTGGGAATCTTAACTTTGCAGAACAGCCTTCTTTTGCGTCCTGTTAGGCAGGCTGGGAAACCCCATGAGTATTGGTCATTGAACGCTTTAAGCTGGACAAGCAGGGGTTTCAGGGTTCTTCTCCTGGCCAGGGTCTCTGCTGCCAGGTCTGGGAAGATCTGCAGGGTTGTCTCTCCATATTTCACTGGTTGATTGTTTTTTAGGCATGCCTTAATCTGTTCTTTGTCTTGATAGTTGTGAAATCTTGCGATAACATCTCTTGGGACGACCCCTGCAATTTCTGCGGGTTTTCTGATCCGATGTATTCTTTCAAACATAATTTTACTACTTGCACTTGATGTATTAATCATATGCCCAAAAATTTTATCCATTTTTTCCTGCAATTCCTCCTTTTCTCCTTGTATCTCCGGAAGACCTCAGATCCGTAGGTTCTTCCTTCTGTTCTGGTTCTCTTGGTCTTCGATTTTATATAATATATTCCTTTGATATTTCTGCATCTCATTTATTTGTGCCTTGAGTTTTTTTTATCTCCTCTCCCTGCATGTCCAGCCTTACTTCCATATCGTCCACCCTTTTTACTATATAATTCATATCTTCATGGAGGGTTGCTATTTCTCCTTTTATAAATGTTTCCAATCTCGCAAACATTTCTGCCATTTCACTCTTGGTTGGTAGCTGTTTTTTTTGTTTGGGTTCCATTATAGCTTCTTCCGCTGATGCCATGAGTAACCCGCTGCTTGCTATAGGGGTTTCTGAATCTTCAAACTGTTTTCTCGATCCGGTCTTTTGGCTGCCTTCTGGTGGTTTACTTTTGGCCCCATTTGTTTACCTGGGCTTTCTTTACTCCCTTCTTGTACCATATATTTTTTGATGGTTCCTGGGCTAGCACTTAACCACTTCAGCCCCGCTCACTGTATATATACGTCATTTTTTTGAAGATGGATATCTCGGTAACGGCAGCAGCTGCTGCCACAACCGAGATATCCATCTTTTCAGTGAGCGATTCTGTACACGATAATGGTGGTCTCAGCGGCGGGTTCGCCACGAGATCACCGTTATCGGCGGCGGGAGAGGTGCCACCCCCCCTCCCGCCGCTCTCCCGCACCCTCCGCCGCTTACCGGAGCCGTCGGTAGCGGCGGAGGCGATCGGGTCCTTTCCCTGCTGAGGTATGGAGACAAGTGAGGCCAAGATGGCGCTTACCCGTCTCCATACCATGTGATGGCCGGAGCGACGTCATTACGACGGCTCCGCCCACTCTCTTAAAGGCACAAATTTTTTTAGTGTCATTTTTTTAAACGACTTTTTTTTTTTTTTTTTTTTTTTTTTTTTTGCATTTTAGTCTAAATATGAGATCTGAGGACTTTTTGACCCCAGATCTCATATTTAAGAGGACCTGTCATGCTTTTTTCTATTACAAGGGATGTTTACATTCCTTGTAATAGGAATAAAAGTGATCCAAATTTTTTTTTTTTTTAAAAACAGTGAAAAAATAAATAAAATAAAATAAAATAAAATAAATAATTAAAAAAAAAAAAAAATTTTTTTAAAGCGCCCTGTCCCGACGAGCTCGCACGCAGAAGCGAACGCATACGTGAGTAGCGCTCGCATATGAAAACGGTGGTCAAACCACACATGTGAGGTATCGCCGCGACCGGTAGAGTGAGAGCAATAATTCTAGCCCTAGACCTCCTCTGTAACGCAAAACATGCAATCTGTAGAATTTTTTAAACGTCGCCTATGGAGATTTTTAAGGTTAAAAGTTTGACGCTATTCCACGAGCGGGCGCAATTTTGAAGCGTGACATGTTGGGTATCAATTTACTTGGCGTAACATTATATTTCACTATATAAAAAAAAATTGGGCTAACTTTACTGTTGTCTTATTTTTTTTTTCAAAAAAGTGAATTTTTTCCAAAAAAAGTGCGCTTAGAAGACCGCTGCGCAAATACGGTGCAAAAAAAAGTATTGCAATGACCGCTATTGTATTCTCTAGGATGTTAGAAAAAAACAATATATAATGTTTGGGGGTTCTAAGTAATTTTCTAGCAAAAAAACCTGTTTTAAACATGTAAACACCTAAAATCCAAAACGAGGCTGGTCTTTAAGTGGTAAACCTGGGAGGGTTCGCTGCGGCCCCTTTCACTGATTTACCTCTCATTTCTTGTTAACAAGGGCGTTTTAATTTAAACAATTTGGCCAGGCAACCCACCCATTTTTTTTTTTTTTTTTAAACCCTCACTTCTCCATCTTTCTATTCCCAGATAGAGGGGGGGCTAGTTTTACCTCCGCTGCCCGATCAATACACCAAACCGTCTAAGTACCATATTTATCAGCGTATAACACACACTTTTTTCCCCTTAAAATCAGGGGAAAATCGTGGGTGCATGTTATACACCAATCCCCACCAATCACTCCTGCTTTTTGTGAGCGGAACGAGCCGGCCGCAGATGTACATAGATAGGCGAGTGTACTCGGCTAGGCTCGGCTAGCTCCGCTCACAGTCACGCCCAGTCCCGCCCTATGATGGACATAACACAGGGACTGGGCGTGACTGTGAGCGGAGCTAGCCGAACCTAGCCGAGTACACTCGGCTATATATGTCGGCTTTCTCGGCTCCACCAGTCACTCATATGACGCTGCTGCCGAGATACACAGAGCCGGTCTCGGCTCTTCTCGGCTCCGCTCGTAGTCCTGCCCTGTGATAGACATAACACAGGTCCAATGGCGGACTACGAGCGGAGCCGAGAAGAGCCGAGACCGGCTCAGTGTATTGCGGCAGCGGCCCATATTTAAACCTGAAAATGATCTGACAAGGCTCCAAATGACAATAATAAGGATACAAATGACACGAATAAGGCTACAAATGACACTGACAAGGATGCAAATGATCTGCCAAGGCTGCAAATGACACTGACAAGGACGCAAATGACACTGATAAGGACGCAAATGACACTGATAAGGCTGCAGATGGACACTGATAAGGCTGCATTGATGGGCATTTAAATGTAAGTTTTTTTTTCCTTAAAAAGTTTTTTCCCTTAAAATTCCCTCCTAAACTTGGGGTACGTGTTATACACCGATAAATACGGTACTTTATTTTAGAATCCGGGTAATTATTGCAGGCCTATATGCATCCGCCTACACAGGCAAGTCTATGCAGTTGTCGTTATTTTGCATCTCGATACCCCCCTGCACTCAGACCAGTTTTCATATGTAGGCGAGTCTCTGTATTCCTGCTTAAATCCCGTGACTCTTTCCCTGCTATTTTATTTTTTTCTGGTTGTCCCAGCACGGTTTAATTCTCACTCCAGTTGTGACAGAGGTAGCCGAATTAAATTTTTAGGAAATCACCCAAAATTCTTTATCATCGATGTGTCAATATCAGTCTATATCAGTATCAGTGACCACCTGTAAACATGCCCTATACCTTTTCAACCCGGGCACACACATATCCATACACCTGTGTCTGTCAGTCACCGTGTTCTTTAGATGTATTATTACGACATGTCCCACATGATACAATCAGTTGCTTGTATTACTTGCCGTTCCTGTAGCTCTAATCCCTGTCACAGGCAACATTCCTCTCTGACCCTATGCTTGTGCAGGCTCCCGGGGTCGGATGCCATATCCCATCTCATGGAATACAGACTCAGCTCAGCTCTCCAGATAAGCTGAATGCGCAAGATGACAGGCGCACGCCCGGTGCTTTGAAGGAACGGGGATCTTCCACTTGTCCCGGCAGCGATAGCGGTGATGGAGCCCGCCCGCGGCGGGAGTAGGCTTGAAAGGAGGGGGGGTCAGCACAGGGTCGGGAGACAGTAGACGGCCTTTCCCTAGTCGACCATCTCAGGGAGGGAGTCTTACGTGCTTCCCGGGCTCAGCCTCGGCTCCAGACCAGCGTCCACATCCGGCCCCTCCCTCTGAACCTGTGTGACCGTCTCCCCGGTTTTTAACCCCCCCCCCCCGCAGTGGTCCTGGAGCAAAGAGCAGTCCTCCGGCTTGATTAATTTCCGGTTGCTAGGTGCAACGGCTGGGCAGGTTACCATGGGCAATTGTCCCAGACGTCACCCCCAAATGTAGTGCACCCCATGAAGGAGCCGCTGGTGAAAAGGGATGCCCCAACCTGCACAGCCAAGTACACCGAATCTTCACAGTCATTTCAGAGACAGAGAGATAGTCCACAACTTTGTTTTTATGGTTTATGGAGGGTTAATAAACTTAGATAGGGATGGGAAGTACAGTTGATCCAGCTGCGAGATTGGGGCACCACCAGTGCAGAGCTTGCTCAGGAATGGCAGCAGGCAGGTGTGAGTGCATCTGCACGCACATTGAGGCAAAGACTTTTGGAGGATGGCCTGGTGTCAAGAAGGGCAGCAAAGAAGCCAATTCTCTCCAGAAAAAACATCAGGGACAGACTGATATTCTGCAAATGGTACAGGGATTGGACTGCTGAGGACTGGGGTAAAGTCATTTTCTCTGCTGAATTCCCTTTGCGATTGTTTGGGGCATCCACAAAAGCCTTGTCCAGAGAAGAAAAGGTGAGCGCTACCATCAGTCCTGTGTCATGTCAACAGTAACGCATCCTGAAACCATTCATATGTGGGGTTGCTTCTCAGTCAAGGGAGTGGGCTCAATGTAAGAAATTGAATGCTCACCGATGTAACAGAAGTCCATAAATTGAATATTCCATAAGAGGTACATGATACACACCATAAGTGCGATGGCCGGAACAGAGGTGGACGCTTGCACCCGTACGAAGAGTCCCACCCCAATTGATTTCATTTGGAATTACTCACCTGTTGTCTCTCCAAGTGTGTGGGCTCACTCACAATTTTGCCTAAGAACACAGCCATGAATAAAGAATGGTACAAAAACATCCTCCGAGAGCAACTTCTCCCAACCATCCAAGAACAGTTTGGTGACAAACCATGCCTTTTCTGGCATGATGGAGCACCTTGCCATAAGGCAAAAGTGATAACTACGTGGCTTGGGGAACAAAACATCACAATTTTGGGTCCATGGCCAGGAAACTCCCCAGACCTTAATCCCATTGAGAACTTGTGGTCAATCCTCAAGAGGCGGGTGAACAAAAAAGCCACCACAAATTCTGACAAACTCCAAGCATTGATTATGCAAGAATGGGCTGCCATCAGTCAGGATGTGGCCCAGAAGTTGATTGACCGCATGCCAGGGGGAATTTCAGCGGTCTTGAAAAAGAAGGGTCAAAACTGCAAATATTGACTCTTCGCATAAACCTAGTGTAATTGTCAATAAAAGCTTTGACACTTATGACATGCTTGTAATTATAATTCAGTATACCATAGTAACATCTGACAAAAAGATCTAAAAACACAAAAGCAGCAGTCTTTGTGAAAAATGTCACTTAACCACTTAAAGAGGAGCTCCAGGCTCCTTCAGAAAAAATGAATAGTCAGCAGCTACAAATACAGCAGCTGCTGGCTTTAAATATAAGGACACTTACCTGTCTGTCTAGGGATCCCACAATGTTCTCACCCGAGCCGATTCTTCAATCGGCTTCAGGTGCAGGCCTCTGTAGTAAGGGAAAAAGGAAGTGATGTACATGCGTGGGCCACGCTGTGCCTGGTGAATCTTGTGGACCTGTTATGTGTCCCAGAAGGCTGGGACACATAACATCCATTAAAGCAAGAAAACAGTCAATCTTAGGTTTTCTGTTGTATTTATTTGCAGGATTTAATTTGGATGGGTAAAGGATAACCTGAGATGCCTTTCTCATTTGATGCATTGCATGTTGTAAATAGTTATTCAATGGCCGTGGCCTTGCAAGAACACTAGATACACTCCCTCCTGCCTGAACTTTTGGGTTTTAATTACTCTTCTGCAGACTATTACTTCCTCTTCTTCTGTGCAAATACTGCAAAGAACACACTAATGTCCTATTTCTTCACTTCCACTTGAACAAAGAATCACCCTGAATAATTCCTTATTTATGGACCATGATAGGATTGTCCATATGACTCAAAAGGCCAGAAGTGTACACAGCTTCTTCCCAGCGCCCAGAGAGTTAGACATTCACACAGTCTTTGGAAGGCCCTACCAATGTGCTAACCAGGCCGTAGATTACTTAGTACCTCCACATGATGACCTGACACTTGGTATTGGGTGGACTACTGCTTTCAGCCAGTCCAGGACTATAAATGTTGCGTTCCCCGGCCACAACATTCTACACTGCTCTGACCAGTTTCTTTTCTTCTGTTACACTGACCTTCTCCTCCAGAACAGTTCTGTGTCCCCAGTCACAGAATGCTGCTCTACTCTCCTCCACTTGACTGCTACTTCCTCTGCTTGATACTCTTTACATCCAAGTCCTGTGTTCCCCAGTCACAGCAGCTTGAAGCCTCCTTAGAGATGAAGATCCTTATCTTTAGCTCCTTACCAGCGGTTCCTCCATCCCTCCTCCGCATCCCCCACGTGGGGACGCGCGGAGAGCACCTCAACACTCCATGCTGTCTTTCTGCTGCACAGACCTGCTCCCTGGAAGCATGTGAACCCAGCTTATATGAGAGGCCTGCCGCCTGCCAATGCAAGTTAATGACTGGTCAGGACTCCTCACATGAGCTGCCTGTCACTCAGATCTCAAGTCCAACCTCTCTTCCAGAACTGTCCTTCTGAAAGCAGGGGAGGCATCTTTGAGTCAGAGTGCAGGTGGCCACACCCCCCACTACACTGATCACTCCCAGTCCCATATCACAAAGACCAGGCCCAGCCTAAAGCATAGGCCTGGCTAAATTTGCCTGCACTTGGGTCCTGAGCTAGAAAAATACTACTCTAGCACCTGCCAGTGTTAATTTAGTCGACTAAAACCTTGTTAACCACTTGCCGACCGCCTAACGCAGATATACTGCGGCAGAATGGCACTGGCAGGCAAAATTACGTACCTGGTACGTGATCTGCCTCCCGCGGGCTCAAGGTGGTCGGCTTTGTTAGGGGAGCGATCCAGGCTGAGGGGGAGACCACTCATTCGTGGCCACCCCCTCGCGATCGCTCCCAATGAATGAGAATCTTCCTCTGCTGCTGTATAGTAAACAGCGGCAGAGGAAGTGATGTCATCTCTCCTCGGGTTGGTAATTTCCGTTCCGGCGCTGAGGAGAGAAGACATCTGAGTAAGTGCACAAACATTACACTTACAGTAAAACACACTAGGCACACTTTTCACCCCCTGATCATCCCCCCCCCCCCCGTCACAGTGACACCAATAGCAGTTTTTTTTATGATTACTGCATTGGTGTCAGTTTGTGACAGTTAGAAGTGGTAGGGCAGTTAGTGTTAGGCCCCCTTTAAGTCTAAGGTACCCCCTAACCCCCCCTAATAAAGTTTTAACCCCTTGATCACCCCCCCATCGCCAGTGTCACTAAGCGATCGTTTTTCTGATCGCTGTATTAGTGTCACTGGTGACGCTAGTTAGGGAGATAAGTATTTAGGTTTGCCGTCAGCGTTTTATAGCGTCAGGAACCCCCATATACTACCTAATAAAGGTTTTAACCCCTTGATTGCCCCCTAGTTAACCCTTTCACCAGTGATCACAGTATAACTGTTACGGGTGACGCTGGTTAGATAGTTTATTTTTTATAGTGTCAGGGCAACTACCGTTTTATTACCTGATAAAGGTTTAGCCCCCTGATCGCCCGGCGGTGATATAAGTTGGGTTTTAGGGTCAGATAGGGTCTGCGTTGCCCCAGGCAGCGTCAGGTTAGCGCCAGTACTGCTAACACCCAGCATACACCTCCCTTAGTGGTATAGTATCTGAACGGATCAATATCTGATCAGATCTCTACTAGCGTCCCCAGCAGTTTAGGGTTCCCAAAAACGCAGCGTTAGCGGGATCAGCCCAGATACCTGCTAGCACCTGCGGTTTGCCCCTCCGCCCAGCCCAGCCCACCCAAGTGCAGTATCGCTCGATCACTGTCACTTACAAAATACTAAACGCACATAACTGCAGCGTTCGCAGAGTCAGGCCTGATCCCTGCGATCACTAACAATTTTTTTGGTAGCGTTTTGGTGAACTGGCAAGCACCAGCGGCCTAGTACACCCCGGTCGTAGTCAAACCAGCACTGCAGTAACACTTGGTGACGTGGCGAGTCCCATAAGTGCAGTTCAAGCTGGTGAGGTGGCAAGCACAAGTAGTGTCCCGCTGCCACCAAGAAGAAGACAAACACAGGCCCGTTGTGCCCATAATGCCCTTCCTGCTGCATTTGCCAATCCTAATTCGGAACCCACTACTTCTGCAGCACCCGTACTTCCCCCATTCACATCCCCAACCAAATGTAGTCGGCTGCATGAGAGGAATTTTCTTTATGTCCTCCCGAGTACCCCTACCCAACAAACCTCCCCAAAAAAGATGTCGTGTCTGCAGCAAGCACGGATATAGGCATGACACCCGCTATTATTGTCCCTCCTATCCTAACAATCCTGGTCTTTGCATTGATGAATGTTTTGAACGCTACCATACACTAGTTGAGTATTAGCGTAGGGTACAGCATTGCACAGACTAGGCACACTTTCAAAGGGTCTCCCAAGATGCCATCGCATTTTGAGAGACCGGAACCTGGAACCGGTTACAGTTATAAAAGTTACAGTTACAAAAAAAGTGCAAAAAAAAATTAAAAAACACAAAAAAATATATAGAATAAAAAAAACAAAAATAGTTGTCGTTCTCTCTCTCTCTATTGTTCTGCTCTTTTTTACTGTATTCTATTCTGCAATGTTTTATTGTTATTATGTTTTATCATGTTTGCTTTTCAGGTATGTAATTTTTTATACTTTACTGTTTACTTTGTTTTATTGTTAACCATTTTTTTGTCTTCAGGTACGCCATTCAGCTGCAGCGCGGATTTATCTTGACAGCAACAGCGTTTGCTCCCACGATACATAAGGCCGTGACTCTAGCGCTGTCGGAGGTGATATATGCCGAAGCATGGGGGCAGCAGGGGGCGGAGGAGCAATTTGCTCCTAACTTTTGGGGCGGATGCCCCCATGCTTCGGCATATATAAATGGTGTATGTATGCCCATCATTAGAAGTTTGTTGATGAAGGGAGGTATTCTAATGGTGGGCATACCCACCAATCAATCTCTTTTTTTCGTTCAGCCCACAGGCTACACGAAAAAAAGATTGCAATATATGCCCAACAAGGACCAGCAACGTACTGGTATGTTGCTGGACTTTGAGTGGTTATACCAGAATGATGCCTGCAGGTTTAGGTATCATCTTGGTATCATTCTTTTCAGCCAGCGGTCGGCTTTCATGTAAAAGCAATCCTAGCAGCAATCCTAGCAGCTAATTAGCCTCTCCCACCGTCTTCCTTGTTTTTCTCTGACTCTCCTGTCCCAACAGGGATCCTGAGAATGCAGCCGGTGATTCAGCCAGCTGACCATAGAGCTGATCAGAGACCAGAATGGCTTCAATCATCTCTATGGCCTAAGAAACAAGAAGCTACGAGCATTTCATGATTTAGTTTTCGCCAGATGTAAACAGTGCCATTGGGAAATTGGGAAAGCATTTTATCACACTGATCTTGGTGTGGTCAGATGCTTTGAGGGCAGAGGAGACATCTAGGCAGTGCTGTGTTTTGGCCTAGGCCAACAAGGCCCAGGCCTAGGGCGGCACTTTGTGGGGGGCGGCAAAAAGCCGCCCCCCCCCACACACACACACACACAAACGGCACCCGCTCTCCTCCCGCACAGCAGGGCACATCAGGAGTACAGCTTGGGAGTGCAGTGGCCTCGCGGCTGCAGATGGGGCCAGGAAGCAGTTAAATCAGGAGCTGTCAAGCCGCCCCTGTAAAGCTGTCATTCTCTCTCTCTGATGTGGCCAATCATGGGGAGGGAAACAGCGGGGAGGAAGCTGGGCGGCGGCACGGCAAAATCAATTAGAGCCGCTCTCTCTCTCTTCTCCGTTCAGCTGACAGAAAGGGGAGGGGGGGCGAGCGGGGAAGTTCTCTGGTAAATGGAGCAGCTGTGACAGGGAGAGGAGAGATGCGGGCTGTCTGTGTATCTCCCCCGCTCGCCCCCCTCCTTTTTCTGTCAGCCGAAGAGAGAAGAGAGAGAGAGCGGCTCTAATTGGTTTCCCTGCGCCGCTGCCCAGCTTCCTGACTGCTGTTTCTCACCCCATAATTGGCCACAGCAGAGGGCCAATCAGAAGACTCTGGGGGGCATTATGAGAAGAGTAATCCCTGAAGAATGGCGGCCCCTGTGTGTCCACAGACATCATGCTACAGCCCCCAGCATGAATGCACTCTGCTGGGGGGGGGGTTACAGGAGGAGAAAAAGAGTACTGTGCTGGGGGAAGCCAGATAGGGAGCCACGCTGTACCCGCACCACCAGAGCCACGCTGTACCCGCACCACCAGAGAGCCACACTGTACCCGCACCACCAGAGCCATGCTGTACCCGCACCACCAGAGCCACGCTGTACCCGCACCACCAGAGCCACGCTGTACCCGCACCACCAGAGAGCCACGCTGTACCCGCACCACCAGAGAGCCACGCTGTACCCGCACCACCAGAGAGCCACGCTGTACCCGCACCACCAGAGCCACGCTGTACCCGCTCCACCAGAGAGCCACGCTGTACCCGCTCCACCAGAGAGCCACGCTATTCCCGCACCACCAGAGAGCCACGCTGTACCCGCACCACCAGAGCCATGCTGTACCCGCTCCACCAGAGAGCCACGCTGTACCCGCACCACCAGAGAGGGAGCCACACACCACCAGAGAGCCACGCTGTACCCGCACCACCAGAGAGCCACGCTGTACCCGCACCACCAGAGAGCCACGCTGTACCCTCACCACCAGAGAGCCATGCTGTACCCGCACCACCAGAGGGGGAGAAAGATGAAGCCACTGCCAGGGTAGAGATGCTACACTACTGACTAGAGTTGGCCTGGGCAACCCAGAGTGAGTGAACGTCCAGCCGGAGGGATCACTGTTGCAGTTTCACCGGATCTGGTAAGAGAGCCTGTTGGCCATTATACATTACTGTTCCCAGGAACTGAGCCATTAGGAAGTACCTAACCTGATATCCTCTAGGCCAACCCTAGTGATGCCACTGTCCCAGAGCCCACAACAAGTTACGGCACTGAGTTTCGGTAATTGGCCAGACAGGGATGCGCCAGCGTACTCAGGAGAAGCAGCAGAATGTATATTGGGGTGTAATTCCACATATGCCCATGGCATGTTTGAGAAATATATCATTTAGTGACAACTTTGTGCAAAAAAAAAAAAGTTTGTCATTTTTTCCGCAACTTGTGGCAAAATATAAAATATTCCATGGACTCAACATGCCTCTCAGCAAATAGCTTGGGGTGTCTACTTTCTAAAATGGGGTCATTTGGGGGGGTTGACCTAACCTAGCATTTTATGGCCTTCAAAACTGTGATAGGTAGTGAGGAGTGAAATCAAAAATGTACACCCTTAGAAATCCTGAAGGCGGTGCTTGGTTTTCGGGGCCCCGTACGCGGCTAGACTCCCAAAAAGTCCCACACATGTGGTATCCCCATACTCAGGAGAAGCAGCTAAATGTATTTTGGGGTGCAATTTCACATATGCCCATGGCCTGTGTGAGCAATATATCATTTAGTGACAACTTTTTGTAAATTTTTTATTTTTTGTCATTATTTAATCACTTGCGACAAAAAAAATTAATATTCGATGGGCTCAACATGCCCCTCAGCAATTTCCTTGGGGTGTCTACTTTCCAAAATGGGGTAATTTGGAGGGGGTTTGTACTGCCCTGCCATTTTAGCACCTCAAGAAATGAGATAGGCAGTCATAAACTAAAAGCTGTGTAAATTCCAGAAAATGTACCCTAGTTTGTAGACGCTATAACTTTTGCGCAAACCAATAAATATACGCTTATTGAATTTTTTTTTTACCAAAGACATGTGGCTGAATACATTTTGGACTAAATGTATGACTAAAATTGAGTTTATTGGAATTTTTTTTATAACAAAAAGAAGAAAATATCGTTTTTTTTCAAAATTTTCAGTCTTTTTCCATTTATAGCGCAAAAAATAAAAACTTCAGAGGTGATCAAATACCATCAAAAGAAAGCTCTATTTGTGGGAACAAAAGGACGCAAATTTTGTTTGGGTACAGCATTGCATGACCGCGCAATTAGCAGTTAAAGCGACGCAGTGCCAAATTGTAAAAAGTGCTCTGGTCAGGAAGGGGGTAAATCCTTCCGGGGCTGAAGTGGTTAAAATGTCTGTGCTTCCCAAATTCCTGTATGTCTTTAGGCAAACCCCGGTATATATCTCACAAACCTTTTTCAGAAAGCTGGATAAACTGATTGTTTCCTTTATCTGGAATGGCAGCGTTCGCAGGATTGCCAAATCCACCCTCCAGCTGCCCTTTTCGCTGGGGGGCCTCGCCCTGCCCTGCTTTCTCAAGTATTACTGGGCAGCGATCCTGGTCACGCTAAGATAGTGGTTGTCTGAGGAGCCGGTCAACCCTGCCTCAACTTTGGAGGCGGCGTTGCTCGGGTTGTACTCTGAATTGAGGAATTTACTGCATTGTGGTCCTAAATCTAATCCAAACATCACCCCTTCCATGAGAACCACACTCAAAGTCTGGGAGGTTGTTCGGGCCAAAACCCAGACGCCTAACAGCTGGTCCTCCCGCACTCCGCTATGGGGGAATCCGTGGCTGCCGCACTTCCAGACTATCCCTGACCCTGTGCTTTGGGCTCGACATGGAATAAAAACACTAGCTGATATAATGTCCTCTGCCGGTCTGCTCCCGTTTAACGAGTTGAAGCACCAAAAGGGCTTACCTAATCGTTTGTTTTTTAGGTATCTACAGCTCCGGCATGCCTATCGTTCCCAGTTTATTGTACCCCCAGTGCTGGTAACCACCGGAATAGAGCTATTACTAAGTGCGGCAGAGGAGACTAAGCCCCTCTCCGCCTTGTATTCCACCCTAGTTGGCTTGGATACTTCTAAGGTCTCGCAGCTATTCTCGGTATGTTGGGAGGATATACCCTTGCTGGCTGATGATGACTGGGAGGAGGGCATTCAGCAGTACCTCCCCCTGGTGATATCCGCCCGTGACAGGTTTGTCCAGCTCAAATTTTTGCATAGAGCGTATTTCTCACCACAACGTCTAGCGAAAATATACCCTGATTGCAATCCGCTCTGCCCTAAATGTACCTCGGAGGAGGGATCATTCTTCCATGTTGTGTGGACATGCCCGCTTATACAATCCTTCTGGAGAGAAGTGGTCGCAGTGGTTAACTCCGTCAGCAAGTTGACTGTGATATGCGACCCAATCCTATGGCTGCTTGGCATAGTGGATAACCTAGCAGGCCCACAATCTAAGAAATTATTCATATTCTATGCGGCCTTCTATGCTAGAAAGGCAATCCTGCTCCAATGGAAGGGGGCCATCCCCCCAACCATACAGCAGTGGAAGAAATTCATAAATAATGCCCTCCCACTGTATAAAATGACTTATCTAGGCCGCGACTGTCCCAAAAAATGTTCCAAAATTTGGGGTTCCTGGGTCCGTGAAGAGCAACTTCTCCTAGACTAGGACCGGAATGTGAAGTTCATACCCCCTACCGCTGGCTGCTGGTGGAGGGAGCACTAAGACCTGCCTACAAACATACATTTAGCCAGCCCTCCTCATGCCACGCCGGATAGCCTGTTGATAAAGAGGCCTACGCCCCTTTCCCACCCGTCCCTCCTGCATTGACCCTGTGCAGGCTTTGTCTTGCTAACAATGAGCAGGGGATGTCCCGCTCCCCAGGGGAAGTCCGTGCTTCACTGAGGTATCTCAATGCCTACCCATGATGCCTCATCAATGTCTCCCTATGTTGTGATTTGATCTAGCTCTATATGGTCACTCTAGATAATTCTACCAAGGTAGAAGATGAAGATAATGCTTGGAGCTTACCCCCCCCCCCCCCCCCCTTCACCCCCTATGTATCTCTCCCATGTCCTCTTATGAACACAAAATATTCTATTAGAAACCAATTGCATTTTACCCAAATATGCTGTGAATGTGACCGCCCCACACTGTATGTACATTTTTTTCCTTTTTATTTCTTTCCTCTGTTGTTGTTTTATTGAAAATAAAAAACTTCTTGTTAAAAAAAAAACATTTTAGTCGACTAAATTAATACTATTTTAGTCGACTAAAACATGACTAAAATTAAAACAATTGAGATGACTAAAATGAGACTAAAACTAAAATGCCATTTTAGTCAAAAGACTATGACTAAAACTAAATTGCATTTACTGAAATGTACTGGAGATTTTGTCGACTAAATACGACTAAAACTAAAACAATTGCAGAAGACTAAAATGCCATTTTAGTCCTAAGACCAAAATTAACACTGGCACCTAGCTTTAAGTAGAGGGTGCTACATATACATTTAGTTTGGGTACAGTGTTGCATGACCGAGCAATTACCAGTTAAATTAGCACAGTGCTAAATACCCTGTTTCCCCGAAAATAAGACCTAGCGTGATTGTCGGTGATGGCTGCAATATAAGCCATACCCCCCAAATAAGCCCTACCCTGTTTCCTCGAAAATAAGCCCTACCCTGAAAATAAGACCTACAAGGACTTTAACTAGGGCTTATTTGGGGGGTAGGGCTTATATTGCAGCCATCACTGACAATCACGCTAGGTCTTATTTTCGGGGAAACAGGGTAGCAGAAAATGGCCTGGTCCTCAAGGGGGTAAATCTTCCAAAGCTAAAGTGGTTCAATAAAAGTTTTTTTCAGCTTTCAAAATCTCTAAATAATCCAAACTATTATGGGGTGTGCAAAATCTGTACCCTAAATGTGTATTGTGTAGTTCCCGGGCTCTCAGACATGCTATGGCTTGGTGGAAGTGGAAAGTGGTGGTCACCTGAGGTGAAGGGTGGAGTGCAGAGCCTAGTTTCAGGTGGATTGAAGTGGAAAGTGGTGGTCACCTGAGGTGAAGGGTGGAGTGCAGAGCCTAGTTTCAGGTGGATTGAAGTTTTCCTGGTACAACCCATACAGGTGTATGTCCTGAGCTGAGGCGGGTGACTTGTACTCTCCATAGACGTGGGGTCTATGGAGAGAAGTCCTAGTCAGAGCCATGCTGAGTTCCTGTCCAGTGCGGGTCACGTGTGTCCTTGCTGCCCATTGGGTCACCTCTACTCACACCGACCGCTGGCCTTCAGCAGTCAATGGAGTTGTAAAGTGAGCGAGGACCGACAGACACGCCCCCCACACTCTACGATTGGCCGCTCTCAAAGTTCCCCGACCCTAATAGGACACCCTGACCATATATGGGTGGCGGCTCCTCCTCCCACACTATAGCATAGAATGACCTCTGTATTGTAAATCCCCGTTTTCACTGTGATCACACCGCGGAGAGTCCGATCCATACACCGGGCACTATGCAGACCGAGACCGAGGGGATCCCCAACCCTGCACAGCGCCACGACACCCCGGGACAAGGTGAGGTGGGCACCGATCACTCTGCATATAACTGGGGCATGTGTGCTGACACTCTATTCTACCACTGTCCTGTGTCTATACAAATACATGGTGCTGTCATTGTAGTTTGTCCACCTGTATACCATCTATAGAGTACAGATCCTCCTCCTGATAAGCGATCATTCAGTCCTGGCTGCTTAGGTGACACTTCGGGGTGACTGATATTGGAAAGTTGTGGTCATTGAACACGTGTGTGTGTGTGTACAGTGTACCAAGGTCACCTCTACTGGGGGGGGGGGGGGGGAGGAGACCACTACAAGTGGACGATCCCCCCACCTGTCATGTCAGGGGTGTATCCCCCCATGATCACAGCATGTACAATGTACACATGATCATTAGGTGATCACTGTATGTACAATGTACACATGATCATTAGGTGATCACTGTATGTACAATGTACACATGATCATTAGGTGATCACAGCATGTACAATGTACACATGATCATTAGGTGATCACTGTATGTACAATGTACACATGATCATTAGGTGATCACTGTATGTACAATGTACACATGATCATTAGGTGATCACTGCATGTACAATGTACACATGATCATTAGGTGATCACTGCATGTACAATGTATACATGATCTTTAGGTGATCACTGTATGTACAATGTACACATGATCATTAGGTGATCACTGTTATGAAATGTATCATCTCTTCATATATATATGTAATGGATAGATTTACAGATCAGCAATGTGTTCTACACACCAACATTCTTCATCTCCTTCCTCCTATTATTATACAGGATCTATACAGAGTGTACAAGATCAGGGGGATAGACAAGAGGGTGGGAGGACTCTGCTCCGGAGAGCTTACAATCTAATAGGGAAAATTAAACAAAAGTAATAACTGAGGGGTGAGCTGATGGAGAAAGTAGAAGTTCAGTTTTTAGGTGGAGGAGGGAGAGATAGACTTCTCTGAAGAGGGTTTTCAGGGATCAGCTAGTAGGATGGATTAGGGTAGTGAGAGCTATCTGCAGATCAGACAGTCTGCAGGGTACCAACAACATACAGTGGACCACCGCTCACTCGGAACTGCTGCCATTCACAAAATGCCCCGCCTCTCTACCTCATCCAATCAGAGGACACTTTGCAAGGCATTCTCTGAATGGCACTTGTGCCAAATCCCTGTTGTTACTATGCAGCAGGGCCGCTGCCCGGTGTTCCTGCCTGCTTGGGCATTCGCTTGCAACTGCTGCCATTTACAGAATGTCTTGAATTATTTCAATGAATAAAAAGCGTTCTCTCACTGGATAAGGTGAAGATCATGACATCACTGCCCTGTCTCTACACCACATCCAATCAGAAAGCCTTGTATTTATTTAAAAAAAAAAATCCAATGTATTTTGTGAATGGCAGCAGTACCAGGGAGCGATCCCCTGTGGTCAGTGTTCAGACAGGACTATCATTATTGTTTATTGAATAAGGGATATGATAGTGTGCAATAAAGGATATCATTATTATTTGAGGGACATGATTAAAGCGAGATTTGAAGATATCCTCTTTAATTCATTTATTAAGTCCAAATGAGTCACTGTCCCTGATTCATAATTTTTTTTTTTTCATTTTGCTTTAATAGAAGCCTTTAAAACATATAGAAGATATTTGTAGTAGAATAGACCACACTGCACAATGTGCTTGTTGTAAGTAATTCTGCTGTAGACTTATGCCGGGTACACACGGGCGGACTTTACGGCAGACTTTGCCCGGGGGACTGGATTTCGTCAGACAATTTGATCGTGTGTGGGCTCCAGCGGACTTTGTTTTCTGAAAAGTTGGACGGACTTAGATTTGAAACATGTTTTAAATGAATCCGTCGAAATTGAGTCCGGTCAAAAAGTCCGCTCGTCTGTATGCTAGTTCGACGGACAAAAAGCCACGCTAGGGCAGCTATTGGCTACTGGCTATGAACTTCCTTGTTTTAGTCCGGTCGTACGTCATCACATACGAATTCGACAGACTTTGGTGGATTGTGTGTAGGCAAGTCCGTTCATTCAGAAAGTCCGTCATAAAGTACGTCAAAAAGTCTGCCGTAAAGTCCGACCGTGTGTACGCGGCATAATAAGACTTTGATTATGTGGTTTAGTCTCTTGCTGCCGGTAGCCCATTTGGAAACCTTTTCCTATTCAAGATTTTTCTGATGCCAGTACTTTTGTCCAAGAATGTGGTAAAATCAATATGCTCAGAAGATCTAGATATGGTAATAACATATTTTGTTTGTATTTTGTAATTTCATATTCCATACCTGTCTGATCCCAGTGGGAACAGAGAATCACTATAATGGCTGATGCCACTTCTTCTGGGCCCCATGCCTAGCAGCTGCCCTCCTGCATAGTAACCACAGGGTGTTGCTTGCTGGACATGGGCACCATTCATAGAATGCCTTGCAATTTTCTCAATGAATGCAATGAATTTTGTGACTCTCCACCTTGTCCAATTAGAGAAAGTTTTGCATTTATTGAGAAAAACATAAGGCATTCTCTGAATGGCATCCATGCCAAGTGTGGGACCTTCTGTGTTCCCTATGCAGCATTGCAGCCACTTGGCATGGGACTTGGAAGACAGTGAGGATCACTGTAGTAGCGACGGCTATACCACAGTAATTCTCTGCTTCTTCAGGGATCAGCTGATTCCATTCACTTTTAGGTCAGGTTCACATTTGTGCGAATTGGATGCGGTGATTTAATGTGGATTTCTCCGCATCCAATTTGCATGACATGCTAGTGTGACCGTCTCTCAATGGAACCGGTTCGCACAGGTCCAGGGCGGCCGCGGAACAGTTTGCAAAAGGGTCCTGTGCCTGTTTGGGTCCGGTTCAGGTGCAAATTAAGGCAAAAATTTGGACCTGAATCGCATCTGAACCGCTAAACAGACATGCACCGGACCCCAGGCACGAACCCGCGGCCCCACATATGTGAACTCAGCCTTGGAGATGCTGCTAAAGTTAAATCATCTATTGGTTTCTAAAGTCTTATGCTGGCCATACACTATACAAAAAATCGGGCGAAATTTGGTCATTTAGACAGTTCGTTCGTTTTTCTGCCAGTTAATGGGCACAAAATCGATAATCGCTGGGACTTTTTGAGCCGAAAAAACAAAGGACAAGTTTGGAAATTTTCTTCTGAACGAACGATAAATTGAAAGGTTAATTTGTTTCCCATCCAAACTGTTTGCACTAGTTATATGTAAAAAAAACTAACAAAAATGCATTAATTTATGTCCAGTGAACGATTTATCGGTCATTACATGATGGCACTATCGTTCGCGCTCATGGCCGAATGTTCGTTTTTCGAAAATGGGTTCGGCCGGTTTTTCGTATAGTGTATGGCCAGCTTAACAATACAAGCTGGTTTCATTTTCACTTTTTAATTACATAATGGAGAATGCAGCAGGAAAAGTGAGACTTCCTTTGACAAAGCAGGTTGATTGAGATTTCATTGGGATATATGATGAGACCAGGATACTTTACTACTTGAGCCCCCTAGACCTATAAGAAGCCTTGTTGTGATTCAACCAACCAGAATCCATTATTAGCTTAAATATGGGCGGCACAGTGGTGTAGTGGGTAGCACTTTCGCCTAGCAGTAAGAAGGGTCGCTGGTTCGAATCCCAACCACGACACTACCTGCCTGGAGTCTGCATATTCTCCCTGTGTCTGCGTGGGTTTCCTCCGGGTATTCCGGTTTCCTCCCACACTCCAAAGACATGCTGGTAGGTTAATTGGATCCTGTCTAAATTGTCCCTAGTATGTATGAATGTGAGTTAGAGACCTTATATTGTAAGCTCCTTGAGGGTAGGGACTGATGTGAATGTACAATGTATATGTAAAGCGCTGCATAAATTGACGGCGCTATATAAGTACCTGAAATAAATAAATAAAAATAAATATAAACAGAATAGTAAATTTAAAAAAAGGACACTTGTGTCTTGCTCTCACTGACAGTTTTAAATATCATAGGCTTATTGGTATCTGCGTCCACTACAGTGCTGCGCTAAGGCACCTTTTTCTGCATTTTTAGCTCCATATAAGTAATTTGAAGAGTAGATAAAAAGTATCACAATGAACCCCAATGCATTGCAGTCCATTTCTTAGTAAGATCCGTTCAACTTGTGTTTTTGTGTTGTATCGTTTTAAAGAATGCAGTACGTTACAGTGGAAACCGGTGCAGTGGAAAACAGAGAAAAAAGACATGCCGACACAGCCTGATATTCATGGGTTAATATGCACCTTTGAAGGGGATTTGGTGAGAGTGAACTCTAAACACAACAAAACCCTACAAAAATGAGTGCTAGGAGTAAATAATTTGCAGAGCTAGTTATCCCGCGGAACTACATATACTTTTGTCATGTGCGAATAGAGGCAAAACCAATTGTCATTAGGCTATTTTCTTTCCAGGTCGAATGTTCTTTATTAAATCAGGTAAATATGGCATTGTGGTCACTAGATGGAGCTGAACAGGAAATATTTACTATGATGATCTGCTCCATCTAGTGGCCATAATGCCATATTTTCCTGAGTCACATGTATATTTGACCTGGAGGGAAAATAGCGTAATAATATTTGATTTTGCTCCTGTTCACACATAATGAATGTGCATGAAGTTTCACTGGCGGAATAGTTCTGAGCATATTTTTTTTTTTTATCAATACACATCTAAGCTCGCTGTATCTAGGATTAATACACAGTGGAGTTTATGTCAGCCTTAGCAGTGCATGCTCGGGAATATGTGCATATTTTTGGCTAAACCCACACACCAAACTGAGAGCTTTGCAAATAGGAATTATGTAGGGAGAAAAAAATGATACAAGTCTGTGACAGCTTAAAATACACTGTATCTAATTCACATGTTTGACGGCTATATTTGTGGAGTTTTGAGTTAAAGGGAACTTTTCAGGTTATGAAAGCAGCCATGGCTGACTTGCTTTACATACAGTGCCTTGCAAAAGTATCCACCCCCCTTGGCTTTTTACCTATTTTGTTACATTACAGCCTTTAGTTCAATGTTTTCTTAATCTGAATGATATGTGATGGATCAGAACACAATAGTCTAAGTTGGTGAAGTAAAATTAGAAAAATATATACATAAAACTATTTTTCAGAAATAAAAATCTGATAATTGGAATGTGCGTATGTATTCAGGCCCTTTGTTAGGAAGCCCATAAATAGCTCTGGTGCAACCAATCACCTTCAGAAGTCACATAATTAGTGAAATGATGTCCATCTTTGTACAATCTAAGTGTCACATGATCTGTCATTACATATACACACCTTTTTGAAAGGCCCCAGAGGCTGCAACACCTAAGCAAGAGGCACCACTAACCAAACACTGCCATGAAGACCAAGGAACTCTCCAAACAAGTAAGGGACAATGTTGTTGAGAAGTACAAGTCAGGGTTAGGTTATAAAAAAAATATCCAAATCTTTGATGATCTCTAGGAGCACCGTCAAATCTATCATAACCAAATGGAAAGAACATGGCACAACAGCAAACCTGCCAAGAGACGGCCCGCACACAAACTCACGGACCGGGCAAGGAGGGCATTAATCAGAGAGGCAGCACAGAGACCTAAGGTAAGCCTGGAGGAGCTGCAGAGTTCCACAGCAGAGACTGGAGTATCTGTACATAGGATGACAATAAGCCGTACACTCCATAGAGTTGGGCTTTATGGCAGAGTGGCCAGAAGAAAGCCTTTACTTTCAGCAAAAAACAAAATGGCACGTTTTGAGTTTGCAAAAAGGCATGTGGGAGACTCCCACAATGTATGGAGAAAGGTGATCTGGTCTGATGAGACTAAAATTGAACTTTTTGGCCATCAAAGAAAACTATATGTCTGGCGCAAACCCAAGACATCACATCATCTAAAGAACACCATCCCCACTGTGAAACATGGTGGTGGCAACATCTTGCTGTGGGGATGTTTTTCAGCAGTCGGGACCGGAAAACTGGTCAGGGTTGAGGGAAAGATGGATGGTGCTAAATACAGGGATATTCTTGAGCAAAACCTGTACCACTCTGTGTGTGATTTGAGCCTAGGATGGAGGTTCACGTTCCAGCAGGACAACGCCCTCCAAACACACTGCTAAAGCAACACTTGAGTTGTTTAAATGGAAACATGTAAATGTGTTGCAATGGCTTAGTCAAAGCCCAGACCTCAATCCAATAGAAAATCTGTGGTCAGACTTAAAGATTGCTGTTCACAAGTGCAAACCATCCAACTTGAAGGTGCTGGAGCAGTTTTGCAAGGAAGAATGGGCAAAAATTCCAGTGGTAAGATGTGGCAAGCTCATAGAGACTTATCCAAAGTGACTTGGAGCTGTGATAAATGCAAAAGGTGGCTCTACAAAGTATTGACTTTAGGGGGGTGAATGGTTATACACACTGACTTTTTCTGTTATTTTGTCCAATTTGTTGCTTCACAATAAAATAAAAAAAAAAAAAAACATCTTCCAAGTTGTGGGCATGTTCTGTAAATATAATGATGCAAATCCTCAAACAATCCATGTTAATTCCAGGTTGCGAGGCAACAAAACACAAAAAATGCCAAGGGGGGTGAATACTTTTGCAAGCCACTGTAGGTTACATATTCAGGGACTGTCGTCATTATCCCTGCTTTCTGAGTCCTTAGCCTGAAAGAAGAATGCAGCCAGTAAAGTATTGTGACACTTAAAAAGTGTACTCTTGTCCCAGGTCAGCAATACCAAGAGGTAAATCAAAAAGATAGATGAATGGGTAATCATACATGCCCACTATTACCCCATCCCAAAATGCACAATGTATACAATAATAAGACACCAGACATATAAATGTGGAAAAGTTTTGTGGCCCTATATTGGGGGGTTTAGGTCAAACGTTAAGGCTCCATGCACACAAGGCCATCTAGCTGTAGTGTGTCCCTCCCGCTGTTTTAGTGTGCCCGGGTAGGGACATATACAGTGTCCAGCCCTGCTGCCTGTCAAAGTCTATGGCAGGACAAATGCTCCTGAACACATAGAGATCTAAACGCAGGTACACATTGTACAGCATTCAGCCCCATCCTTGCCAAAATGCCAAGAAGAACGCATTGCAGCTAGAGGGCGTTATGTGCAAGGGGCCTTACCTGAACTCATAAATTGTAGCCATAGAGGTTGTATAACCAAACATCTTAAACTGGTCATACACCTAGCACATTTTGTCTTGTTCCTACTGAAGCGGACAAATTTCACTCGATGGGTGGTCTTGACACCATCCTCCTGCCTGACATCCTTTGATTGGCTGTACCGTGGCTGTGTCCAGTCAGATGAATTTAGGTATTCTGACAGCTCCTGGTGCCGGCTGTCCGAATACAATCAGTGGGTGTTTTGTCCATTCATACTGTATGGCCAACTTTGATGGTATTACGCAGCCAACAGACTTTTTGAAAATCCGATAAACAGAATTGACCTTCATAAATCATGTAAAACACTGTCCACCTATAAACACCCTAGTAAGGATAAACTGGGACAGGGTGGGCAGATGGGAAGCTTACAGCTTGCTATTGTAGCCAAAACTGCTACAGGCCATTAGGATCGTGTGTACAGGCCATTAGGATCGTGTGTACAGGCCATTAGGATCGTGTGTACAGGCCATTGGGCACACTGGACATTTTTACAGCTGCTGTTTTTGGCTTCAGATGTTTTTTCTGCAGCCAATAAACTCCCCAGTATGTTATCCTATGTGTCCATGTGGCTGTTATGAGCGTTTTTTGGCTGGGGTGTTTTCTGGCTGGAAAACAAAACAGAACTAGTGGATTTTCAGAGGAGTTTTTCTGTTGTAAAAATAACTCTGATAAAGGCTGAAAAACGTGGCTATTCTGCGTTTATCAGCGTTTTGGAGCCATAAGCTTTTGTGAGAGTATAGTTTTTTGCTAAAAAAATGTACAGTGTGCATGAGGGTTTTGTAGCATTTAGAAGCATTCAGCGTTTTTTTCTGCTGGAAAATTGCTCCAAAAAACTCTACAATTAATTTTTTTCTGCTCCTAGACGCTGAAGCTCAAAAATGCTAATAGCCTAAAGGAGTGTGCATGAACACATAGGATAACACTATTTAGCTTCTAGAAGCAAAACAAAAAATGCTAATAACAGCTTCTAGGAGCTTAAAAAAAATGCTAGTGTGCATGGAGCCTACATATACAGTATCTCACAATAGTTTACACCACATTTAACACACCTGCTCCCCATTCACACCTGAGACCTTGTAACATTAACGAGTCACGTGACATCAGGGAGGGAAAATGGCCTAGCAGCAAACAAAATACTCTTGCACATAAGTGTGATGTCCGGGTGATCTAGTGTTCAAAGGATAATTTCTCAGGCCTTGCTGCCCTCCAGGATAGGGGCACCCTAGCAGTCAAAGGAAGGGTAAAGAAAAGACGGTGCACCGGCCTTGTGCATTATCCTTAGTACATTTATAGATAAAAACAGATAAGAAGCTACTCACAAACATTGGAAGAAAATTTGCTTAATATAAACCACCTAGTCATGGCAATCGGTCTAGGTATCGACAGTCTCCAGATGGTGAAGGAGAAGGACATCAGTACCACGGTTGGCTGACCCGTTTCAAAGGGATAACTTCTTCCTCAGAGCCTAGCAGTAGTCGCTCCTTCAGCTCATAATATACACATTATATAGGGAAAATGGCAATTTGGATATTTTCACTTAGGGGTGTACTCACCTTTGTTGCCAGCGGTTTAGACATTAATGGCTGTATGTTGAGTTATTTTGAGGGGACATCAAATTTACACTGTTCTACAAGCTGTACACTCACTACCTTACATTGTAGCAAAGTGTCATTTCTTCAGTGTTATCATATCATATATTAAAATTTTTACAAAAATGTGAGGGGTGTACTCACTTTTGTGAGATACTGTACATTATAAGGTCCCTAACTCACATTCATACATACACATACTAGGGCCAATTTCATTACTGCATGTTGACTTTCCTGCCGAAATGTCATCAATCCGGTGGTCAGTTGTGCCTCCCTCTGCTCAGCACGGCTACTTCCATCTTAGCTTCTTCACAGCAACTCCAAGCAGACTTCATCTGGAAGAAATCAGAAGAAAGCCAGCAGATCAGTCCGTATGTTTAACTTTCTTGTGTATTGGATATTCAGATAAAGTTGTTGAAGAAAGAAATGGGTTGAGCTGGGCCTAGTGTTGCCACCTGATCCCTTTAAAACCGAACACATATTAACTACACAGGTTCTGTGGCTGATTAAGGTGGTAATTAAACTCACTTGGTGCCTTCTCTGCATTAACTTATCCTCAGAACCTGTGTCATTCATATGTGTTTGGGTTTAAAGGGATGAGGTGGCAACTCTAGGTGGGCCCCTTCTTTTTTTGTGACCCTGACTGGGTTTAGCGTCTTTAAAAACAAGTTGGTAATGGCAGCTATACTAACAGTCTCATTTACAATGTTTTTGTAACAAAAGATGACACTGCTGTGAGCTTAGACGATGCAGCTGCCGCTGGCCTTCACCTCTGCCACCATGCTGCATTCCAGTGAGGTGTCTGGGGATCAGTGCATGGTGAAGAACAATTGTGTGTGAGGAGCATCCTCACCACAGGCAAAGATCTCCAATGTACCTCACAGTCATTATAAAGAAATATTAGCAGTGTGGAGACCCATCCACAGCTCGGTGTAACATAGTTATCTATATACAGTTTATACTTTGAATGGACTAGTCCATTCTATATTATTTTTTTTTTTCTATATAAACACTAATGCTGGGGTAGCTTGAAGATTAGGAATCAACTAAGAAAAGCTGGACATCTAATGATTATTTTTAAAACATGACAAGATAACATTTCTGAATCACCACGTTGGTTATGTGTTTATGTGGCATCTGTTGTAGTTTTTTTACTTCATGAATGTGATGGAAACTTGGAAAGATCAATGAAAAAGTGAAAAGAGAAGCTGAAATGATGGCTATGGTATTTATAATTATGTGTAAGTCTGATATTGCACGGCACGACAATAAGGCCCCATGCACGTGCCACTTTTGCCTATAGAATGTAAAATCTGGATTTTGTTCAGCACCCAGGTACTACAGGTACATTATAAAGGCCACCAAAATCAATGACAGGATGCAATATGCAATGGCTGTATGCTGTTCTGAGTAGTACTCATGAGCAATACAGGGCCATATGCATACAGGTATATTTGCCCCAAACATTAAGACCCCTTTCACATGCCTCCCCAGTGTGAAAGCCTGAGTGCTTTCACACTGGGGCGGTGCGCTTTTGGGACAGGAAAAAAAGTCCTGCAAGCAGCATCTTTGGGGCGGTGTAGGAGCGATGTATACAGTGCTCCTACACCGCCCCTTCCCATTGAAATGGATGGGCAGCATGTTCGGAAGCGCTTGAAAAGCGATTCAGAAGCGCTGCAACATGGGCGCTTTTAACTCCTTGTTAACACCTTCTTGGGGGTTAAAAGCGCCCTGCTAGTGGCTGAAAAGCACTGCTTAAACAGCTTTGTGTCTATCCTGCTTAAAGGGACCGACTTACAGCTACGACAGTTCGCGAGATCGTGCCGACCTGCCGCTGTATAATGATGGCGGCTGGTTGGCAGGCGGTTAAATGTAAGGACTTATTCTTGCTGGTAGAATCTTTAATATTTGCAAACAAAATGAAGGTTTCCTATTTAGAATAATAAGCTGTCAGGTTAGTAAAACAGCGATATCAGAATTGATTCAATCATACAGTTTGTAGTGTACATAGATTTGCAAAACAATGGGATAAAGGAATATTCCTGAACTTTGTTTTTTCTCATGGTTACTGTGAAATTGTGTGAATGCATCAATGCAGTGCTTGTTATCTCATCTTACAGAGCTTGGATTCATTGAATGAGTTTACCAAAAATGTAAATATTGCAGAATATACAGCCTCATGCTACATAACTAAGCTCCATTTCTTGCTGAATAAACTAAATTCTTAATGTATCTTAAATATAAAACTATCTTTAGATAGAATTTTACTCCAAAAGCATTTTATTAAAATAAATTTGATAAAAATCAAAAAATTCTGATTTAAATGAAAAAACCTGGTACCTGGAGGAAACACAAGCACAGGGAGAACATACAGACTTAATGCAGATAGTGTTCTGACCAAGATCTGAACCAGGGACCCCTAAGGACACCCCCCCAACCACACCACCACTATTATGTCCTATGTATAGCTTTTATTACAAATAGACACTTTGGTCTGTAGACAAAGTTGGGTCTTTGGTCCTCAGACTTTCAAAGAAAGTTTGGGCAAGTTAAAAAATGTACAAGTGCTGATTTCATTGCCATTCCAGTATCATGGTTTGTCAGAAGACTGTTGCTGGTCTTTGAAAAAAGCTGAGTGTTGATTACACGTTATGGATAAAGCATAGCACTGAACATCTGCCATCATGTTCAGACCAGATTCTGGTCCATCTCCGTTACAACAAGTCTGAGTATGTTATAAAAATGTGTGGCGCCTAAGTCTGCAAAACGTAACCCCTGAGTCTGACTTATAAAAATATATTACAATAATATGAGTTCTAGAACAAGACAAACAAGGCACAAGGCAAGGGCGATGTGTGAATGACAGTAAATCTTAGCAACCAGTCACAATTTACCTTTTATTTGTTTAGACCAGCTATAAGCATAAATCTCATTTCGAATTAGTTGTTGCGCTGTTGAACTGTCATTTGTCAATTTGCGACTTTATTATTTTATTGATTTCACTGTATTCCAGACAGAGAGTTATCTCAGAAAAGACGCAACCAGCAATTAGAACCAGTTTACCATACATATTGTGTATTTATATACTTTGTGTATATATATATATATATATATATATATATATATATATGTATATGTATGTATGTATGTATGTATGTATGTATTTATTATCTCCCTTTTGAGACAATCTTTCCCCCAACCTCATCCGTTGCACTGCAAGGGATAAATGTTCATTATATCTAGGTTATCCTTTCTAAAGCATAGGTCAGTGGGGGTTCCTTGAACACTGGGCAATTTCTGCTCCTCAGGTAAGTTACCACTGACACCAATGATATTTTAAGCTATCTTTAAGAGGGGCATTGTCCTCACTGACTGCTATGCTAATGTGCCCTGAGCTGTGTATGTGGAAATAATTGCCAGAGGTTGCCTGAGACTTGAGAGTTGTATCAAGGGTTCCTCCTTGTGAATAAGATTGAACAAGGTTGATCTAGGGCAGTGATGGCGAACCTTGGCACCCCAGATGTTTTGGAACTACATTTCCCATGATGCTCAAATACACTGCAAAGTGCATGAGCATCATGGGAAATGTAGTTCCAAAACATCTGGGGTGCCAAGGTTTGCCATCACTGATCTAGGGGTACTTACATTATTCGACGTTCCAGCACGGTTCTACCAGCGGTGTGACTGTTCCTCCACAGCCTCCTCTCTAAGCTTCAATTGTATGTTTTCCCACACCATGTACAATGCAGGCTCAGTAACCCTGCATTGTATATGATGACGCCAAAGGTTGGCCCACAGACCAGAGCTTTGGGGAGAATAGAACAGCAATAGAGCCGCTGGAGTGAGGGTTAGAGTAAAGCCACCCGTAGATGGATCAAATCTCAGCCAGTTCAGTAGGGACTGGCTGAGATTTGATCCATCTATGGGCAGGCTGATTGTACCCAAGTCAATCCACCAAGCGACTTGGGTACAACCAGCATTATCAAATTTTTAGCATGTGATTTTGCCAGCGGCCATAATGAACCCCCCCCCCCCCACACCCCCCCATCCCCACTGGGCGAACACAATAGCTTCGTGAGAAAGAAAATTGCTCCATTTCCCAATCAACATAGTCAATGTGTATAGGGGGAATCAAGCAATTTTCTTTCCTGGTTGCAGGAAAGAAAATCACCTAATCTATGGCCTGTTTTAGTAATCCTGCTGTTCCTATACGCCCTAGACCAGGGATCTCCAAACTATGGCCCTCCAGCTGTTGCAGAACTACACTACCCATGAGGCATTGTAAAACTCTGACATTCACAGACATGACTAGGCATAATGGGAATTGTAGTTCTTGAACAACTGGAGGGCCATAGTTTGGAGCCCCCTGCCCCTAGACATAAAAAGCAATAACTTCTTACAGTGCGGTGACCCACTGTATGGGTAGATTTTTTTTTTCTAATTCCTGGAGTAGGTCTGTAAAAATGTTTTGCTTCTGCATACCAACACTATACAAATCCTGCAGACACAATGTTTAAAAATAAATAAAGTCATAATGTAGCTTTTCAAAATTTCAATAAAAATAAAGGTGCACAAGACAAGCTTTAACATCTCAGCAACAACAAAGGCAACTGCAGTGTGACATCATCAATCTCTGTAATTAGAGGGTGCATCCGGGCCTTTAACTGCTTGGTGCATAAATTTAGATTCGGAGAAATTGTAAATTAATTTTTCCCCATAAGCATTATGAGTAAAATAAGTACTGTATTTATCGGCGTATAACACGAGCCAGCGTATAGCACGCACTCCAAGTTTAAGAGGGAATTTTAAGGAAAAAAAATTTAGGAGGGAAGTTTAAGGAAAAACCTTACATTTAAATGTCCATCAATGCAGCCTCATCAGTGTTCATCTGCAGCCTTGTCCATCATTGCAGAATGAACAGTGTCCATTTGCAGCCCTGCCCATTGTCATATGCAGCCTTGCCCAGTGCAGCCTTGCCCAGTGCAGCCTTGCTCAGTGCAGCCTTGCCTAGTGCAGCCTTGCCTAGTGCAGCCTTGCTCAGTGCAGCCTTGCCCAGTGCAGCCTTGCCCAGTGCAGCCTTGCTCAGTGCAGCCTTGCCTAGTGCAGCCTTGCCTAGTGCAGCCTTGCTCAGTGCAGCCTTGCCCAGTGTCGTGTGCTGTTTGCAACATTTGTTTAAATTTGCCGCCGAGCCTGTGTACTCGGGTTGTCACGCCGCCCCGCCTCCCTGCTGTTTCAGAGAGGATGAGAGGAGCGAGCGCTGCCGAAAAAGACCGAGCCGAGTGTACTGTGTACTCGGCTCGGCTCCGCTTGCAGTCCCACCATTGGACCTGTGTTATGTCCATCATAGGAGCTGGGCGGGACTGCGAGCTGAGCCGAGCCGAGTACTCAGTACACTCGGCTCAGTTTTTTTCGGCAGCACTTGCTCCTCTCATCCTCTCTGAAACAGCAGGGAGGCGGGGCAGCGTGACTTTGAGTGGAGCCGAGCACTCGGCTTGGTCTTTTTTGGCGGCGCTCGCTCTTTTTAGCTCAGACAGTGGGGATCAGCGTATAACATGCACCCACAATTTTCTCCTGATTTTAAGGGGAAAAAAGTATGTGTTATACGCCGATAAATACAGTATTTGATCCTCAAGGAAAACATGACTTAGTACTTGGTGGAGAAACCCTTGTTAGCAAGCAAGAGGTAAGACATTTCCTGTAGTTGGTGACCAGGACTGCACGCAACTCAGGAGGGATTTTGGTCTGCTCTTCTTTAGAGATCTTCTCTAAATCCTTATGGTTTCTTGGCTGTCACTTGGCAACTTGAAATTTCAGCTCCCTCCATATATTTTCTATAGGATTAAGATCTGGAGACTGGCCAGGCCACTCCATGACCTTAAAGTGTTTCTTCTTGAGCCACTCCTTTGTTGCCTTGGTGGTATGTTTTGGGTCCTTGTCTAATACCCCCATTTTTTTCACATATTTGAATAGGCAAATGTTAGATCTTCATTCAAACCCGGTTCACATCTATACAGTTTCCGGCATCTGCGTTTGCTCAGGCACAGCAGCCCATTCATTTGAATAGGATGCTGGATCTTCTGAAAACGCAAAAACAAGGTCCCTGCAGCTTTTCCAAAATGCAGGGAAACGGCATAGTTCAGTGTAGTTCCCAGTACAGGAACATCGCTAAAGCCTGGTACACACTACAACCCTGAGGGGTTGCACGAAAAAAAAACCTGACAGCTCCGGTTGGAGCCACTGTACTAAACATGCCCCCCGCCAGAACACTTCGATCAGCGCTCTTTACCATTGGCTAAGAGCGCTGATGGAGTCGGTCGGCTGCTGGTTTTCCAGCATGCACATCCAACAGAGGCCGGCTGAACTGCCGGCTTCTGTCAGACAGACCGACATACACACAGGCAGAATGTTGGCCGGTATTTATTGTATCGGAAAATGTCTCCCGACATTCTGCCCGTGTATGTGGCTTAAGCAGCAGCATATTTTTCTCTACGGATACAGGAAGGCATGTGATTAAATGCCTTCCCACACCCGCTCAGATGTGAACCTAGCCGTAAATAGTGCCTACAGATAAAGGTGATATATTTGAACAAATGGCACTTAAAATTGATATGGTGTGTTCATTCTCATAATCAAGGAAAATGCAGATTTGTCACATGAAAAAGATTCCAGATTAGGTGCCAGTGATTAGAACCTTCTTGGGGAAGTATGCAGAAGGAACCTGTCAGGTCACATGAGTCCAGGTGACAGATGCACCCCGTTGGGGTCAGGAGTGCACCGCAAGGTAGTGGACCCTACGGCTGACTGCTGCGGATGGAGCTCTAGGTGATTCGGAAGAGCAGGTATTCTGGAGCACCAACACGGATCACACTGGGAGCTAGAGCATGAGATTTCCCAGGGAGCGTAATCTAAGAGCCAGCGGGTGTTCACCAGAGGCCCATAGTGGTGGGGATGGATTTAACTGCAGTCTGGCTCCAGGTCGCGACCCCCAGGGCCTCCCAGCTCATGCTCACAGTAGACTACAGGAAGGTAGAGAGGAAGCAACAGACTGCGACAACAAAGGATAGTCAGGAGATAGCCGAAGGTCGGGGCAACAAGCAATTAAGGATAGTAAAGGAACACGCCAAGGTCGGGATATGAAACAGACAAGGACAGTCAAGAACAAGCTAAGATCAGTAACTAGAATCAGATGTAGAACACACAGCAAGGAGCATACGGAAGCCAAACACACAAATTGGATCAGCAGGACTGGCTTGCAGTACACAGGTTAATTTAGTGTTCCCTGATAGGGGCTATGGTGGAGCCATGCTTTGAGGAGAGATTACTTAAAGTGGTTGTAAATCCTCATGTTTTTTCACCTTAATGCATCCTATGCTGCTGTCAATCAAATCCAATGACGCGGGCACCCGGGGGGCGGGGCAGAGGCATTCTATGGATGCAAGTGCTGGACTCGGGAGCTCTCCCACACAGTAACCCCCAGGAAGAGCGCTTCTCCTAGGGGATTTTCCGATGTGGGGAGGAGCCACAAGCGCCATTGGGGGACACCAGAAGACGAGGATCGGGGCCACTCTGTGCAAAACGAACTGCACAGTGGAGGTAAGTATGATATGTTTGTTATTTTAAAAAAAAACCTTTAAGCAGCCAGGTGATAGGCGGTTGGTCTTCTCTTAAGTTGAACGCATGGAGAGGTAAGCTGACAGACAAACATTACTGCCGATCCATGGCAGAACCAGTATTATTTAAACGTTAGATATCACGGGTCTGGTGTCTTCTTTGCTCATTTGTGATGTAATCATCCTAAAATCAGAAGAACTCTAATGCCCTCAGAAAGGTTGTGGATGCCTATGTCTCTGGAAAGGGATTTAAAAAGATTGCCAAACTATTTGAGGCCAATCATTTAACTGTAAGGAAAATATTCTACAAGTGGCTTGGATTTCAAATGACTGCTATTGTGTCCAGGACTGGCTGGGTATATTTACTAAATCCGGTGCACTCAGAATCGGGTGCAGCTGTGCATAGTAACCAATCAGCTTCTAACTTCAGCTTGTTCAGTTAAACTTTGATAATAAAATCTGGAAGCTGATTGGTTTCTGTGCAGAGCTACACCAGATTTTGCACCATGCAGCTTTAAAGCGGACCTTCAGTCATTTTTTCAAATTTCGATCTATTAAATCTTCTGCCCTTGTTGTTTTAACTTTGGATAGCAAAACATTTTTTTCTGCCAGTAAATACCTTATACAGTCCACTTCCTGGGGAAGTATGCAGAAGGAACCTGTCAGGCCACATGAGTCCAGGTGACCCCGTTGGGGTCAGGAGTGCCCCGCAAGGTAGTCGACCCTACGGCTGACTGCTGCAGATGGAGCTCTAGGTGATTCGGAAGAGCAGGTATTCTGGAGCACCAACACGGATCACACTGGGAGCTAGAGCATGAGATTTCCCAGGGAGCGGAATCTAAGAGCCAGAGGGTGTTCACCAGATTTTGCACCATGCAGCTTTAAAGCAGACCTTCAGTCATTTTTTCAAATTTCCATCTATTAAATCTTCTCCCCTTGTTGTTTTAACTTTGGATAGCATTTTTTTTCTGCCAGTAAATACCTTATACAGTCCACTTCCTGTTTCTTGTCTGGTAAAAAGCCTAGGCTTATGACATCATGAGCCTAGGCTTTGCCTCATTTACTCAACACAGCTCTCACTCTCGTGAGAGTTTGCCAGGAAGGGAAGGGGGATGAGTCACAAGATGGCCAATGAAAGCTGCAGAGCTGGCGGTGTGCCTCTGTGTAAATCCAGGAAGTGAATAGGCAGCAGCTTCAGCTGCCCACAGTTAAAATGGTTGCAGCCAGACTTAGTGGAGGGAGATTTCTGCAGCATATTTGGCAAGTACAGAATCACAGTATATATAAAATAATATGCAAAGTGGTTGGAGGGAGAGCTTCAGAATGGCAAAGATTTTTTTATTACAAATTATGTGAGCAGACTGCAGTTACTCTTTAAGCTGGCCATAAATTATACAATTTTCTTGTTCAGTTTCCTTTTGATTTACCTTCAACTGTATAGTAAAAAGGCCTGCCTGATTGCATACAAATTGAAAGTTTTTAGGTTTGATCTCATATGGTTTTGGAAAATTGTATAATGTATGGCCAGCCCTAGTAAATAACCCGCACAATGTTGAAAAGTTCAAAAAGGAATAAATCTTTCAGGACAATAATGTTCAATGTACACTAGCAAATCAACCAAGGAATGACTTAAAAGAAGAAATGTAGAGTTTTGAACTGGACTAGATAAAGCTCCAATCTGAATCCTACTGGAATGTTGGGGATATGAAACAGGTAGTTCAAGTTCGGATACCCTTGGACCTTTTTCAACTGAAGAAATTTAGCAAACTTTGGGTCAAACTTTTCACCAAGTCAATATCAGTCAATTATGCAAAATGCCTACAAGAAGTAGTTTCTGCTAAAGAGGATCAATACCAGCTTCTATCTAAAGCTTGATATTTCTGTTAAATAAATTAATAAAAAATTGTCTTGCATTCAAATATATCACATTTATCTGTCAGAATGAGGATTTAGTGTTTGCCGATTTAAAAATGTGGAAAACGTCAACAATTTACATGGGTTGTACTTACTTTTTCAGGACTGTATGTTACTTTGAGAATGGCTTTATAGCATCAAAATAGATTTGAACATGCTTTGTATCTGCAAAATACTTGACCTGAGGGTCTCTATGAAAGCTAAGGTGTGACTGTAAACATAAAATATTTCCCTGAAGGGGCTTTAGTTGAATGAAGGACTTTCTTAGCATTGTTTTATTAAGATGTCGGTCACTGCCAAGCTGGAATTTCACAGGGGCTACACCTGTCATCGGAATGTTATGTAGGCTACCATTGCTGACCGTGCTTTTTGAGACTAGTCTGTCATATTGCTTTGGCTTCGACCCTTTCTGAATCTCTGACCCAGAACAGTTGTAGAGATAAAAAGTTCTGATGCTCCTCTGACATGGTATTTACAGCTTGCATGTTCCTGGTCTGTGACTCATAAGTATTGAAGTCAGTCACAAAGGGGCAACTAGCACTTCAGCAAGAAATCTGCAATAGCAGCCCCCTCTACTCTAATGGCATGTATACTTTATTCTGCTTTTATATGGTGCCTTTATGGATCAGTTTATTGTAATGAAAGTCTTTGGAACTCTAAATAGAAAAAGTGAATATTGTGTCCTGTAGACACAACAGGGGGATAGAGGATATCTGTGCAAGTGAGGGAAATTTTTTCTTTTCTTATGCAGAAATAATTGAAAGATCGCTATACTAACACAAACGATGTTAGTGTGGTAATCTCCCCCACTGTGTTATTATGTTCTGACAGGAGGAATCCCCCCCCCCCCCCGCCAGAACACACTGATCAGCGTTCGCGTCCATTGGCTAGCATGCCTGTTCGACAGAAGCCGGGCCTAAGATCGGCTTTTGTAGAACAAACATCTATACATGTGGCCCAAAAGTCGGTTGGTTCCTGCCAAACTGACTCTTTTCAGCCCGTGTGTACCCAGCCTAAAGCCTAGTACACACGGGCCGAATGTTGGACAACGTCGGCCAGTTCAATAAAAACTGGCCGACATTCGGCCCGTGTGTATGGCAGACGGTCCGACAGGAGCTGGCCATGTGGTCGGCTTCTGTCAGGGGAGCATGCTGTCTGGCTCCCGATCAGCGCTTTCAGCTAATGGCTGAGAGCGCTGATCTGAGTGTTTCTAGCCCAGGGCGGGGGGTCGCCCCCCCTGTCAGAACACAAAAGAAAAGCAGGGGAGCTTGCTGCACGAATGTTGGATTATTAGTACAGTAGCTCCGACCAGAGCTGTCAGTTTTTTGTTCAACCCCGCGGGTTGAACGAAAAAAAAAACTAGTGGTGTGTACCAGGCTTTAGACAGTTAATGGGGTTAAAGGTGAGCTAAAAGAAGGTATACTCTGGGTTTAATATCACTTTAACTCTTTTATTGCAGCATTCTTCAGACCGATTATGTTAAATTAATTAGTTGATTTACATGGTGATTTTCTTTTCTTTTTTTTTTTTTTCTATCATTCCACAATAGAAAGGAAAGATGAAAACACAGTCGGGGTAAGCAGAGAAGAAAGCTCGCTGAATGTATTTAATGTGACCATTCAACTGCCAGGAGGCGATGATGTAGAAATACAGGTGAGAAACCAGATTTGAGTGGCTTCATTTATGTAATTTGTAGCAGTGAAGATTTTAAATTTTTGGGGAAATAGTAGTGGTGGCTGAGTTATGGGAGTCAGAAATTATAGTCTTACAGTGCCAGTGATTTGTATTGATGACCATGCTGGGTTTCAGGACTCACTAGCCATGTCAGTTTTTGATGTATATGATATTGAGATAGTTATGTGAAGCTGTATGGCAGTGTTCCTCAGTTGTGAGGTAGTGTTCGTGAGTTTTGTGTATCATAGGGCCACACACAACAGGCTGTATACACCATGTGACCAAAAGTATATGGACACAACTCCAAATTTTTAGTACTGGTGTTTCCAGTAAAAGCTATTGTTAATGTTGGCGCATACAGTACAAAGATATTCTAGACCCTTTGTGCACTTCAAGTTTTGTGTTAACAGTTTGAGGAAGGCCCTTTTCTGTTCCAGCATGACTGTGCCCCTCTTCTCAAAGCTAGATTCATACAGCCATGATTTGAGGAGTTTGTTGTGAAGGAACTTGAATGTCCTCTGCAAAGCCCTGACCTCAACCCTGCTGAACACCATTGGGATGGATTGGAACAGTGACCGCAAGTGGAAAGCCTTGCCGCATCAGTGAAGCCTGCTATAGCCACATATGGGAAGGGGGGGAAACTCAATAATAATGCCCATGGTTTTGGACTAGGATGTCCAACAAGCTGTATAGGTGTGATCCATGAGTGTCTACAAACTTTTAGTCTTATAGTGTATGTCAGTAGCTGTACCTTTGATACATGAGCCCACTCTTACAAAATGCTCACTATTTACACTAGTAATGGAGCCTGTTTCACAAGATGACTTCTTCTAATTATGAAGCCACAGTCAAGAGAATTGCTTGATTTAGTAAAATAATAATAAATATACTATTTATTTCGACTATTTACTTTGTCCATCAAATAAATCACCTTCATATTTGCAGTGAAATTCAAAAGTTACAGTTGTAAGTTTGAGTTGTACCATCCATATCAAGTTTTTAATGGATTGTACTGAAACTGAGGAACATTCTCATTAGAAGGCATCCTAATTATATCAAAAAAGTGTTTTCATGGAGAGTTACCAATCTTCACAAGTATCTTTTTTTTTTAAGGCGCATGACTTTAATTTTCAGAGCTTATTATTCTGGTCTACTAGCCTTCTGAATTTAACCTAATGTTTAGAGCTAGCCAGTGAAGCTGTTACAGAGACCTTGTTGCTAGGCTATTCATTTCAATAACAACTTCTCATAGGATTGTATGTGCATTTAACTTGTTGTATGTATCCTACTGTTCCTGTAAAAGCTTCCATGTGTAGTCATCCAGTAGTCCCGAAACTGCTGCTAGGTGCTGTCATCTTGTATGTGATGACAGCAGCCCCAGCAGGCTGAAAGCTGTCAGTCAAGTGATACTCTGTAATATTCCCCTTCACTCTTCCTCCATTTGCTAATAGATTAGATGGAAAGGCTGGGGTTAAGGAGCTTGGACAGCACAGACCGTAATTAGACCCAAAAGGACAGAGAGTGTTATGACATGGAAGGAGGAAGGGGGCTCTGCTAGAGAATTGACTCATCTTGTAGAAGTCAAATTTGCTAGCTCAATGTCACATTGCAAGTAAATAAAAAATATTTTATGGAAAAAAAAACGCTGCAAATAAGCAGTTAAAATACTTGATTTTTCTGTGCTTTTACCTACAGGTTTTTACATTGGTCACAGATCTCTTTAAATAAAGTACACAATGTTGAGGCAGAATATGACAAGTGAGAGAAAGAGATGAGAGAAGTAAAGGGGGCTGTGGAAATATTTATTATGAGGGTCCTTGTAATCATATCCATATCCTCAGGTTGCAATAATCCCTTGAAGCGACAGTCCCTTTGTACTTCTCCAGTTCCTTAAAGGAACAAAAATATAATATATTGCAGCTTACCGGTCCTTAGATGTGGTGGCTGCATTAGTTTCCATTCTTCAGGCTAAGAAAACTTTCAACGAGCACCAAATAATACCTGTTGATCTTACCAGAAATGCAATGTCTGTTGTCACTTCCTGTGAGCTGACCTGAAAGTATCAACTACTAATCCCCCCACCCTATCAACCATGCTAATGCGGGAATCTCTCCTGCCGGGCCATTGTCTGCTTCCAGCTGCTAGTGATAATCGTAAGAGTTTATGACAGGCTGGCTGTACCCAAGTTGATCGATTGCCTGCCCATTAACGATTAAAATCTCAGCCGAGAGATTCAAATTGTCTATGGCTGGCCTAAGAGAGAAAGAAGTGGTCTTATTCCAGCCTAAATGGCAATCGTGGCTTCCCTGCATAGATGCAGTAGAGGAGTGAGAGTAGCACCCAAGGGGCAGGAATTATGATATTTGCAGGATTACCAGGTGAAAATAAATGAAATAAAGAAAACGAATGCAGCCATCACATCAGTAGGGTGCTAACCTGCAATATATTACAGTTTTGATTTTGAGTTAGAACAATTCAGAGAATTAAAGTGTATTCAATGTGATGTTCCCTTTGTTTTACTTACACAGGTGTCTCCAAAAGAGTTAGTACAGGAGATTATCCAGGTGTTAATGGAACATGAAGATTCATGTCATAGGACATGCTTTTCACTGCAGTTTGAAGGCAATGTCTTGGACAACTTTTCAGAGCTAAAGTCTGTGGCAGGACTGAAAGATGGTTCTGTTTTTAAAGTGGTGGAAGGTAAGAACAGTCTGTATTGTCCAATATTAAAACTGAGAGAGGGGTGATTGATGCTTACTCTTGTAACAAGATATCAAGGTTATCTTAGCATGCTTCATAGTACTTTGGCTGTTTACCATGGTAATGTTTTAGCCTGTTTCAGTTTAATGATATTGTTACATTATAAGCAACATTTACTAAGACTAGAGAATCCAGAAACTGGAGCAGCTATCTATAGTAACCAATTGGCTTCTATCTTTAGCTTGTTTAGTTAAGCTTTGAAAATGCCAGATAGAAGCTGATTGGTTGTTATACACAAATGCTCCAGATTCTGGCTGCTCCAGTCTTAGTAAATTAACCTTATTGTCTTTCTTAATAGAATAGTCATTTTCCATTATTACCCTATGCTTATTTACTGTGGGGGAAGGGGTGAGAGCACAAGAAAATGATGGGAGAATCAATACAGCAGATTAACTTGGTTGTTATAGTAGAGCCGTAAAGATATTTACTTGTTTCTGAACCTATGCTTTATTAGGATATGCTACATCAACCAACAAGATATCCAGAGTAATGGCTTGCTTGTGTTTTTATAGAACCATATACCATCAGAGAAGCTCGAATTCACATACGCCATTTCCGTGATTTACTGAAAAGCTTGGAACTCGCAGATGCCTACAATGGAATAGATTGTAGCTCATTGGCCTTCCTGAGCAACATTTCTGGGGGTGATATTGGAGGTAAAACATGAACAAGGATGACCTTATAAAAAAAAAACATTTCCAGTCTACATAAGGGCTTTACTACAGTGGCATAGTACTTATATTATTTGAAACTTTTTCCTTTTTTTTTTATAAATAAATATTGAAATGATAATTTGTCAGATTACCGTACTTCAAAATGAATGTATCATTGTCTTAAACACCTACAGTATATAGCTGTTCAAACCAATGAGAAAGAAAATGTTAATGCAACCAGGTCATTATAGAAGAAACGTTGAAACGTGACTATTGATGGTGATAGTTGTCCTCCTTTCTAGATTTTTCCCCTCATGAGAACAGTGTCAAGAAGAAAAAACGTTCTTCCTCAGAACAAGGGCTGGATCAAATAGATTGTTCTCCTCCAGAATACATTTTTCCTGGAAGTACAGAACGTCCCCTGCAACCACTTCAACCTATTAATTCAGAAAATAAGGTAAGCACGTGCTCTCTCTTGCAGTTAATCCTGTCCACCTGTTAAGCAATCTTAATCATCACCTCTTTTGTTTATATGTAATTGTATCAGTGGGCAATGAGATAATATTCAGAGCAGATCATTCCATAAAATATAGTGAGAGGTTAGAGAGTTAGAAAAGAGTTTTACAAATGCTAAACCAACGAGGCCAAGCTTGCTTTTTATTTTCCATAGTAGATTTCTTTAAAACTACCTTATTCAGGCAAACATTTGTGCCAGTTTGGTAACAGTACCAACACATAAAATAAATTCAGGCAGTTCTTACCAGTGGTAATTTTGATGTCACATTTTGATTTAGTTTTAGTCATAGTCTTTTGACTAAAATGCTATTATAGTTTTAGTGATATTTTAGTCATCTGAATTGTTTTTGTTTTAGTTGTAATATAGTTGACTAAAATCTAATGGGTTTAATTAAGTTGTAATGCATTATTTAAGCATTTGTATATAGAATTGCCAAACTGATTATATACTCCTGGAGTAAAAATCGAATAATGTGTTATTATTTATGGTATTAAGGTTTGAACATGCACTACAGTCACAGATTTAGCTGTTGTGATATATAACATCTTTATAAATAATACCACGTTTCATAAACAAACAAAAATATAGATTTTTGACAAACAGAAGTGCAACTTTAAAATATAAAAAGCCCCAAAAACTGTAAACCCTAATGGCTGTAATGCCATTGTACATATTACCTAAATATATTACCAACATTACATAGTTAGTCTGGTTGAAAAAAGACACAGGTCCATCTAGTTCAATGAACAAAACGGAGAAAACTAAAAAAACAAAACATTTTTTACAATTCTATACCCACAGTGGATCCAGAGGAAGGCAAAAAACCCAGCAAAGCCTGATCCAATTCACTCCAATCGGATGTTCCCTGGATCGACTTTACCTATAAATGTTACTACCCAGTTATATTTTGTATATTTAGGAAAGAATCCAGGCCTTTTTAAAGCAATCTATAGAGCTGGACAGAACCACCTTTGGAGGGAGTCTATTCCACATTTTCTCCGTTCTTACTGTGAAGAACCCTATTTGGAGATGAAATCTCTTTTCCTCCAGACGTCAATAGTGTCCCCTAGTGTCCTCTGTGATGAGCTTAAAGTGAATAACTCAACACCAAGTTCACTATAGGGATCACTTATTTATTTATACATGTTGAACATATCCCCTCTAAATCTCCTCTTCTCAAGAGAGAATAAATTCAGTTCCTCTAATCTTTCCTCACAGCTGAGTTCCTCCATGCCTCTTATCAGTTTGGTTGCCCTTCACTGCACTTTCTCCAGTTACCCGATATCCTTTTTTGTGAACTGCTGCCCAAAACTGAGCTGCATATTCCAGATGAGGTCTTACTAATGATTTGTAAAATGGGGTAAAATTATATCTCTCTGGAGTCCATACCTCTCTTAATACAAGAAAGGACTTTGCTCGCTTTGGAAACCACAGCTTGGCATTGCATGTTATTATTAAGCTTGTGATGTACCAGAACACCCAGATACTTCTCCACCATTGATTCCCTCAGTTGTCCTCCCCCTAGTATGTATGATGCATGCATATTCTTAGCCCCAAGTGCATAACTACAATTATCAACATTAAATCTCATTTGCCACAGAGTTGCCCAGTTAAACAGTGCATTGAGGTCAGGATTAAATATTAAGAAAAAAATAAGAAAAGCCTTTTTTATTTATTTATTTTTTTCTTTCAGCGGCTTAGTAGATGCCCCCTACTTTTTCTTATATAGAAGTAGTGCAGTGTTCATTTTGACATTAAATTTCAATTTAGTTTTAGTCAAAGTCTTTTAACTAAAATGGCATTTTAGTTTTAGTTGTATTTTAATCTTTGGAATTGATCTAGTTTTAGTGGTGTTTAAGTTGATTAATTTTGTCAACTAAATTAACACTGGTTCTTACTACCCCCACTTTAAGAACTTGCTGCTATGGCTGCAAAAGACTAATAAAGAATTACTACCAGTTTGCAGGTTAGGAAGCGTGCAGTAAAAAAGACCAACTCAAAGCTGGTATACAGAAAGATACCAGTGCTCAGAGCGGGTCATGTCTGTGCTGGGAAACTGTCATTAATATATCAGCTTCCCGCACAGACTCCATTCCCAATCCCATTCAGCTGTCAGCCAAGAGATTCCACAGCCAAAAGCTGAATGTTTATAAAGGGTCATTGACCATCAAAAGCAAGGTGAACCTGATGGGGAACTAGTCTTTCAGTTTCCCATCAGGCTGCACCCACCCGCAGCAAAACTTCTCGGCAGTGGCCAGGGAGGGAGCTCACTGATGCTGAGCTCCACTGAGGACAGGGTGTCCGGTATGCCGCCCCCAACTAAGACAGATTCATGTAATTGTTCCCAACAGGTGCATAAATCTGTCACAGACACCAACAGTTGAGGAGGTGCAAAAGAATTCTAAACAATCTCTATGACACTCTTTATGAACTCCCCTATGTATTGTATGTTTCCCACACAGGTGCATATAAATGCAGACTTTAGCTTCCTAGCTGAGGCACATCCTACTGCTCCACAGACAGTTCACCAAGTCAATGTTATGGCAGTTTAGTTATGGGAGACCAGTAAAGCCCAGTAAAGTTAAGATTTAACAGATTTACTCCCTGGATGGCTCTACACTGCTTGTCAACACACACACACACCAAGTCCCCAGTCTTAAAACCTAAAGTGGAGCCATACCTTTAAATAAAAAAAGCACTGCATTCCCTCAACCAAGCCTTTTGTCACATTAGACGTATGCTCCTGTCTTGCCTCTCTCTGTTGCTTCTGTCATGCTAACAAAGGGAAAAAGTGAGTGGAAAATATGCCACAATGCTGCAAAATAGGACATTTAGCTTAAGATAACATTTTAAATGATAAGTAGAGAACTCGTAACCTTGGACATCAAATAGTAGAAGACTTCCTTTCATGTTGGACATACCAAGGTCTTTCTGCTCATAAAACTTGCTTCTCCATGTAGTCCATGTCATATATGACTGGCCAATGCTTTTTTCTAAAACAAATAAGATATCAGATGGTGAGCAAGTTGAATATTTTGCACAAAATGTACCACTGGAGAGCAGAGTAACATTTATTATATAGCTTCTATTATAGCTTGTGGTAAGCAAGGTTGTCGAGGCAGAAACACTGAATTATTTTTATGGTGGATCTGCTATTTATATGAATCAACAAGTATATGAATCAGCATGATGAAATGAACAAATGAGATTGTTACCTCTTAGTTACTAGGAAAACAAAACTGCTGAACCCAGCCTAGATTGCATGGTGCCTGGCTGCCAATTATTGGGGACTGCACAGTTTATTATTTTCATCCAGCCAAACCCTTTTCTAGGAGACTTGCACTGACAAAAAAAGATTGGTATGGCACAAAAGTGGTTATTTACATAATATAATTGCAAACTATATCCAAATTGTCATTTTATTCCTCTTTTAGCATTCAGGGAGTGTCATTTATCAACTGGAAAAGGTCAGTCTCTTTTGCAATAAAGGATTTTACCTTCTTCCCTGCAAGGTGCTTTCAAATTTACACTGTACTGCACATGAACAACTCAATGTACATTTTTAGCATGCCTCAGTGCTGGGATGAATGAACTCCTAAAAGCATGTGCTGGAGTGACAGGATCCTTGCCCACCAATCAGGATGGGTAAGGACCCCAAAGCCAGAAGAAGCTGGGGAGAAGATGTGGGTGTTGGCGACGGAGCTTGAGGACATCTCATCACTGTAGGGGAGGTGAGTATTGAAGGGTTTAGCTCAACTTTAAGAGCAGATTCAGATTCTTACTAAATACTGGTTCATTTTAAGTGTTTATGGGAATCTGACCCATCTTATGATGGAGATGACATTCAAGATGAGGCAATAAATGATATTATTCAATGTATGAAGTCAATTTCAGTTAGTTCATTTTACTTTCTGCCTCTTGGTGTTGTAGCATCCCATCTTACTAACCCTGATTCTTTCAACTATTTTTGTTTCCTACTTTAGCCTCCTCACTGTCTTAAATCTTTGATTATGAGTGGCTGGAACCCCCCTCCAGGCAATCGCAGAATGCATGGGGACTTGATGTATTTGACGGTGGTAACGATGGAAGACCATCATATTAATATCACTTCATCCAACAGAGGATTTTACGTCAACCAGTAAGTGCTGCATCGCAAGTATCAGTGTTCAGCAAATTTATTAGCACATCTTTTACAATAATTTCATTGCAAAAAATACCTGGGTACCTGCAATAAGGTTTTTGTTTGACACCGCTGTAACTTTTGCGCAAGCCAACCAATATACACTTATTGGGATTTATTTTACCAAAAATATGTAGCATAATCCATATCGGCCTAAATTGATGAAGAAATTCGATTTTTTTACATTTTTTAATTGGGTGTGTTTTATAGCAGAAAGTAAAAAATATTGTTTTTTTTTTTTCAAAATTGTCTGCATATTTTTGTTTATAGCGCAAAAAATAAAAACCGCAGAGGTGACCAAATACCCCCACAAGAAAGCTCGTATCGCCAAAAAATGGCCTGTCATAAAAGGGGGTAAACCTTCCAGAGCTGAAGTGGTTTAAAGTAAAAGCAACAAATGTTTACCTAATATTTATATTTGATATACTTTATATTTATTTAACTATTTGAATATAAGATGGTTTCATATTAGCACGCAGTACTGGTGAAGTGTTATTTAGTAAAATGGGCAAAGTTCTGCTTTAAATTTATTATGATTAGAGGAATATAAAATATCACCAGACCTGCATCTATTCCTAGAATGAATTTCATCACTTCTAAACATTGACCCACATTATTTTTTGCATTTTAGATCAACTGCAGAAACATTTAATCCCAAACCATCCTCACCAAGCCACTTGAGCCACAGTATTGTAGAACTGCTGAACCAGGTCAGCCCAGCATTCAAGAAGAATTTCACTGCTCTACAAAAGAAAAGGTAAAATTCAGAAAAAATGTTTGTCGCATAGATGGAATGGCACATACATTAGTATCAGCAGAACTAGAATGACTAAAATGAATTGGCCTCCTTTTAACCTCCCTGGCAGAGTGTGGCTCAGGGTTAAATTTCAGTATCATTAGCGGTAACCCCGAGCCACACTCGGGATTGCATCTCAGGATCCTGGTCCAGGTTACTTACCTTGGGAAGTGATGTGAAAATCACACCCAAAATATAAGTCCATATGCTGTCATATAGAGGTTGATAAACCGTGAATAGACAGTGAAAAAGACTCTGTAGCAGGAAAAGGTATTCCACGTGCCGTCAGCATTCAAATGGAAACACAACAATGAAACCACCACCGATTGTATGAAGGCTAACCGGAGTGTAGAGACTCAAATGGGCATATGCTCAATGAGTCAGCAGGGCTTGTGGTGTAAACACCAATGTATGGGACCTCTATGTCTGTACTCCAGATCAGGATTGAAGATGGTCCATTTATTCAGGGGATAACTCAGAGAAGCAGTCCTCAGAAGTGGCCAACATGTCAGACCAATTCCTCCCATGTGTTCAAAATAATATAACCAAATAAGAAAATACTCCATCCGTAAAAACATAGAAAATATATTAAAATTGGGAACACTCACATTTGGTAAGTAGATCAAACGCTTGAAATGTATAGCTTAGGTAACGCAATGACATCAGTAGGGCTCGTCCTGACGCGTTTTGTCTAAAGAGACATCACCTGGGATGAATCCTGATCTGGAGTACAGGTGGTGGTTTCATTGTTGTGTTTCCATTTCAACACTGACGGCACGTGCAATACCTTTTCCTGCTACAGACAGGGCGTCTTATCGAGCAGACACCCCTAGGCACTGGCCGGGGGCCCCAAGTGCTCATGGGGCCCCATCAGGGCCGACTTCGATCTAAGGGAATACAGTACGAGGTCAGGTCGTATGGTAACTGCACTGCACGCAAGTTACTTTAGTCTGGTAGCTTCACTATGGGGGTGCGGCAGGGTGGGGGGTGACACCAGGAAGAAGCTGTAGTGGGTGCCATCGAGCCCCCCCATAGATAAAGCAGTCGATTTTCACCATCCACAGTCCTACTAACTGCCACCATACGAATTACACTGTCCACTGCCCTACTGACGCCGTCCACTGCTCTCTTGACCCCTATTATCTGTCCTACAAATGCTGACTCCTATACTCTGCCCTACCTACTACTAGCCTCTTTACACTGCCCTACCTTTTACTGACCTCTACACACTGCCCTACTTATTACTGACCTCTATACACCACCCTACCTATTACTAACCTCTACACACCACCCTACCTATTATGACCTCTATACACCACCCTACCTATTACTGACCTCTACACACTGCCCTACCTATTACTGACCTCTACACACCACCCTACCTATTACTGACCTCTATACACCACCTTACCTATTACTGACCTCTACACACTGCCCTACCTATTACTGACCTTTACACACCACCCTACCTATTACTGACCTATACACACCGCCATACCTATTACTGACCTCTACACACTGCCCTACCTATTACTGACCTCTACACACCACCCTACCTATTACTTAGATCTCTAACTCTCAAAGGTTGCCTACCCCTGCTCTAAATGCTGTATCACCCCTGGTTGTGGGGAACTTGCAGCGCAGAGCATTTTATTTGAATGGGTTGCATTTGGTGAGCGGTAGAGCAGGCTAGTGGGGGCCCCAGTGCATTACTTTGCCCAGGGGCCCATGATGCTATTAAGATGGCCCTGGCTACAGAGTCTTTTTCACTGTCTATTCACAGACTGTTCTATTCACGGTTTATCAACCTCTAGATGACAGTATATGGACTTATATTTTGGGTGTAATTTTCACATCACTTTTCACTATTTTAATTATTTCTTTTTGTTGTTGTGGTCATTTCACACTATACATTGGATTCTATACACATGAATTTGTATCAGTACAAATTTTTAAGCACTGCACAGAATTTTATTTTCACATTATTTTTTGTTTATACTTGTTCTAGTGTTGTGCTGGCTGCTATTGGACATACTTTTGCATGTCAGCGCGATATACACCATTTTTTCCAGGTTACTCACCTTGTTCCCAGGATCCTGTGATGTCCTCCCGCTGTGTCTACGGGCTGTGTCCTCTGCCCGATGCTCTGTGTACGCGACACATCGGGGCGGAGCCCGGCAGCAAATTAAAAAAGTACAAAATTCATAACACATACAGTACACTAATCTTACAGATTGCATTACTGTATCAAATCATTTCACATCCCCTTTGTCCCCAGTGCTTTTTCCAGTGCCCTGCATGCACTTTTATATTATATATACTGTTCTTTCTGCCTGGAAACTGGAGATTGTCCATTACAACCAAAAAGTGTCCCTTTCCGTCAAAAGCCAGCTAGAAAACAGCGATAGTAAATTAGAACATTTGCAGAATTGAGCAATAGTGAATCGTGGGGAAATTCATTTTATTATTATTATATTATTATTTTTTATAATTATTTATAGTTATTTATTATATTATAAGTTATGATTTCATGTTTCAAACTTTATCATACCCGGGATGTCTACTAGACTCTTGTTTGGACAGATTTAAGTGTGTTATTACTAAGAATTATAGGCCTACAATATAAAATGCCAAATTTCTTTGCAAAACAATGTACCGCTTTGAGATTCAAAAATCTGACATAATCATACCGCCAGGGAGGCTACAGATCCAGGATGGATAAAAGTTATAGTTTTCTAATTGTGAAAGTTTAATATCTTTTTTCCTTTTATAGGGTAAATCGGCATCCACTAGAGAGAATTGCAACACCATATCAGGTTTATACTTGGATTGCCCCTAATACCAACCACATCATCGACTGTGTGCGAGCAGAGGATGCCTACAACTTGCGCCTAGGATATGAGGAACATATTCCTGGTCAGGTATAATAATGCTTCTATTTTAAGGACAGTAAAAAACTTTTCCCCTATGCCTTAAAATTAATCTTCTGAAGTCAGGCATATTTACATAAACACCAAGGAGTGCATGGTCTCTAATGCATAAGCTCAAGAAGTCTCAACATTTTCTCAAGCTTGGCAAAGGAGGTACCTTGAAGGATGGAGGTGATAAACCTTCCTAAAGCAGAGCTAAACTCCACAATACTCTCAACAGTCTGATGCCCATGACCTCCCTCCCCACCATCCTCTCCCTGGTTTCTTCTGGGTACCGATCTTCAGCCATCTTGATTGGCCAGGTGGGGGATGATGTCACTCCCTTGCATGTGCAGGGTACAGTCCTCCTGGCACACAGGCACTGTGCCGGAATGTAAACAGCTGCGCATGCACAGCTCAGTGTACATTCCACAGAAGATCGTAAGCAGATAGGTTGGTTTATTTTATTAATAAAGTATACCTGCTGCGCTAATGTAATATACAAAATCATAAGTGCAAATAAAAAATATATAACCATATATCACACTGGTGAATTCTACATGAAAAGAAAAGTGAGTCCACTATGACTAATAAAGTCCATGTGACAAAAGTACACTGTAAATAGGAAGGCTCAAACTATCCAACACCAGAGCTTCCAGAAAGTCCATGTGATGATCACCACCTCCAAGGATAGATGTAAGATTACCAGCTGATTGTAACCCTCTAAACAGAGAAGTCAAAAAGCACCTGTGTATAATTTTATTGCAAAGGAATCTCCTTCCACTTCCAGCCTCAGGTTTGGTAGTTCCACCAAACGGAAAGGGGATCAAGCAATATATTTTTCCAATCCACATCCACACTGCCATGAATGCTCAAAGGAAAGAAATGTGCTCCACATAGTGTAAATCCTAATTAAAAACCACTTTAATTATGTGGAGCACATTTCTTTCCTTTGAGCATTCGTGGCAGTGTGGATGTGGATTGGAATGGTGGTGGTGATCATCACATGGACTTTCTGGAAGTTCTGATGTTGGAGAGTTTGAGCCTTCCTATTTACAGTGGATTTGATTTTTTTTTTTATGTGGACTTTATTGCTCATGGTAGACTCACTTTTTTTCCATGTAGAATTCACCAGTGTGATATATGGTTATACTGTATATTTTTTATTTGCACTTATGATTTTGTATATTACATTTGCGCAACAGGTATACTTTATTATTGATTTAACTGTGATGAATATCTCATGGTACTGTTGAAGCTTTTAAGCACTTTTTTGTTTTTGTATATACTCAAAAGCATGGTATATAGTTTTTTTCCTTGTTTATTTTATTGCGAAAGAAGTGTTGCATTGCTCTTCTGCAATAAAGAGCCCGCCTGTGCAATAATCACAGCTTATATCACTGCTTGCAAGTGACCTATATCCTTTGTGCATTGGGCAAGTCTGCTCATCCTCCTCTATGCTCTCCAATCCAATAAAATGGACCACACACTGAAGACATCTGGTTCTAAAGCCCCATACACACTATCAGATTTTCTGCTGATTTTTGTCTTCAGATTTACCAAAACCATGTAGGGCCTGCCTGATTGCATACAATTCGAAACTCTTAAGGTTTGACCTCATATTATATTTTTAAATAAAATAAAATAAATAGAAAATAAAATTAAAAAAAAAATTTTCCTTAAATCTGAAGGAAAAAATCAGCAGAAAATCTGATAGTGTGTGTGGGGCTTTACACCACTAAATCTTAATCCACTTAATCCACACACTAAAACTGCCACCTGATGCCACATCCTAAAACATTTCACCCTTCACAGGGCTTAGTCGTAGGGTAAGAGCCTGTCAGATGAGAAGATACTGGTACAATACTGCCATGGTGCTTTTTGGTTACCTATCCCAAAGTAACTGTTAAAAACAGTCAGAAATACATACATGGATTGTGGTGTATTGGTCAGATCCAAAACTATGAAGTATACAAGAAACTGCAGACGTCTAGATCAACAAACCCCAGACATTTCATCCTAAAATCAAGTGTTTATTTGATATTAAAAAATAAAATATTAAAAACAAAAGCTTGTTACCCTCTGCCGATAGTGGCATCCCAAACAACTGTCATTATATCGAAGTTCTTAAGGATTGTTACAATGCATAATTCTTTACAAATACAAATGAAAGGTCAAATGAAAGAAAGGAACATATAAATTCAAAACTAATGATGTAATACTGTGTTTGTGGTTGGGGGCCTTCTTGCTAACAGTTTTTTTTATTCTTTATTTTGGACAAGGTACATACAGATACAAAAACATCCCATATAAAAAAATACATTTTACAATCCGAGAAAGTAGCCTTAAAAGCGATACGAATAGAAAGATTAACAGTATTCCATCAGTATTTCTAGGTAACATCTTGTAGGCATCTCTAGGAAACCTGACTAGTACATGACACATCCAGCCTTTAGGCTCCTTTCACACTGCTTCATTGCAAAACCGCTATAAAACCGCATATGCAGTTGTTTTTGCCGTGTTTCCGGTTTTGCACCTGTGAGAAAAGGGCACGTGACTCAAAAATGCACCAAAAACTCTACCGTGGGTGTGTTTTTGATGCGTTTTTCATTCATTTCAATGGGGAGGTGCGTTTTTTAATTTTTAATTTTATTTTAACCGCACCAAACATGCACCAAAAACTTTTAAAAACACAACTGACTCGCAACTTACTGGTGTGAAAAGTTCCATAGGTTTTATAGGTCATGCATTTTTCTAGCACTTCTGGTAAGACAAAAACAGAAGAAAAACAGATTAGCGTGATAGAGCGCTAAAGTGTTCAGGGAATAAAGGAAAGAAAAGTGAAAAGGCAATAATGTGAATAGTGTCCCCTGCAGAAAGACATAGGGCTGTATGTTGTGCAACAAAAAAAAAAAGAAAAGAAAAAAATCTAAGGTTACACCATGGGGGTTATTTACTAAAGGAAAATCCACTTTGCCCTGAAAGTGCACTTGGAAGTGCAGTCGCTGTAGATCCGAGGGGGACATGCAAGGAAAATAAAAAACAGCATTTTAGCTTGCACATGATTGGATGATAAAATCATCAGAGCTTCCCCTCATTTCAGATCTACCCCTTAGATTTAGAGCAACTGCACTTCCAAGTGCACTTTCAGCGCAAAGTGGATTTGCCTTTTGTAAATAACCCCCATATCTAGTATTTTTCTTCTGATGTGCATCTTGTGGAAAATGGGTCCACCAGGGAGACCCCTATAAGAGGGGAAAAGGGGAAAAAAAGGGGGGAGGAGGTCATAGAAAATGTCTTGGACTCACCACTCCTAAATACCTGGGGATGCCAGAAATTGGACTATATACTGTATTCTGAATAGTACTACCGATCACGTCAAGGGAGCTAGATTTAAACACATTGAGGAGAACACGTAAACACCATCCATGGAAGCCAGGTATCTCAAAATGTAGCTTCTTTGTTATGTAACGTTGCAGTCAACTCTTCCATAGTGCTCACAGTTTTTTCATATTAGACTTTAGTTCTGCTTTAAGGTTGTACTCTGTGGCCTGATTCTTAATAGCCATATTATAATATTATAATTACCCCACATGTTGAGAAATACTGCCCTTTCATTGCAATAGTGATGTGATTAAAAAAAGAATCAAAAGCAGGGGGTGTGGGCACCAGATCCATATAAGACTTAAATGTAGAGCATTGGCTATCTTGACAATATGGGGTTTATTTACTAAAGGCAAATACACTTTGCACTACAAGTGCACTTGGAAGTGCAGTCACTGTAGATCCGAGGGGGACATTCAAGGAAAATAAAAAACAGCATTTTTGCCTGTATGTGATTAGATTATAAAATCAGCAGAGCTTCCCCTCATTTCAGATCTACCCCTTAGATTTACAGCGACTGCACTTCCAAGTGCACTTTCAAGTGCACTTGTAGTGCACTTGTAGTGCAGAGTAGATTTGCCCTTAGTAAATCAACCCCTATGTCTATTGCCTGTTTGGATTTGGTGCCCAGACTTGTTGCTTCTTTCTCCTATATGCTGTAGGTGACACTGTTGTATAAGAATGGCTCAAAAAGGGTCAGATTTTAGTGTCCTTTATTGGTGACCTCTCAGTTACTGGTGTGTTGATGAAGAGAAGGAGATTGCTAAGGACTTTACTTCTTCATGCTCTTCCTAGGTGCACCTGCTTACCTTTCATTAGTGATGATAATATCCCATTTCTCAATTTTCTTTGCTTAAACATATGTACAAGCAGTATTTGTATTAATGTGCGATACATTCGAAACATGCTAAGACTGCAAAAAAAAAGAAAAGAAAGATTCTTGAAAACATTATGTGCAGGTAAAGAGACTATCTTTAGCTCCCCCCCACAACCCCCTTAACTAGCACTTCTTTAGCTTGTGTAGATAATGCTAATAACATACTTTTGCGGGTGGTTTGGCTTGCATTTATGCAGGAACAACAGCTCATTCATTTGAATAGGCCCTGACCCTTTTTTTGAAACATGCCTGCACGGAACCGTATGTGTGTATACTGTGTTGTGTATACAATTCTTTTAAAGTGATTTTGCAGCAAGAGATGGTATTATGGATTGCCAAAGAAAATATAAAGTATCTATTGTTCATCTATGCCAAAAAGATACAAAGCACAGTAATAAGGACTCACCGTCAGTTTTGGGCAGTTTGCCCAAATCAGTTCAACGCACTGGGTGCATTGAAAAAATTAGGACATTTTCTTATTTTTGCACTGAGTGTTCCTACATGCTGTATACTACATTACAATGGGGGTTATTTCCGAAAGGCAAATCCACTTTGCACTACAAGTGCACTGCAAGTGCACTGCATTTTAGCTTGCACATGATTGGATGATAAAATCAGCAGAGCTTCCCCTCATTTCAGATCTACCCCTCAGATTTACAGCGACTGCACTTCCAAGTGCACTTGTAGTGCAAAGTGGATTTGCCTTTCGTAAATAACCCCCTTTGTGCTATAGAGCTTAAGAATTACATATAAGTTGGGGAAAAAAAGCCAGCACTGTCATACATTTTAACAACATTGTGGGGGTTATTTACAAAAGGCAAATCCTCTTTGCACTACAAGTGCAAAGTGCACTTGGAAGTGCAGTTGCTGTAGATCCGAGGGGGACATGCAAGAAAAATAAAAAACAGCATTTTAGCCTGCACAAGATTGGATGATAAAATCAGCAGAGCTTCCCCTCATTTCAGATCTTCCCCTCAGATTTACAGCGACTGCACTTCCAAGTGCACTTTCAGTGCAATTTCAAGTACACGTGGCACTTGTAGTGCAAAGTGGATTTGCCTTTCGTAAATAACCCCCTAAGTGTGTGTTAAGCAAACATCAACAAATACTGTATGGATGAGACCCAAAAATGCTGCTTAAAAAAAGAGGAGCTCTGGCAATTTTTGCAGAACAGTACTGGGGCTCAGTTATGGGAAATGTTGCTCGTGTATCTTTTTTTTTTTTTTTTACATAGTTTAAGGTCACAAGACATGCATAATGTGCAGAACGGGATTTAACTAACTAGAAGTTTCTAGAGACAAATAACATGAATATCAAATATCTTGACTTCTGAACAGGCTTGTATACTTTGTATCGTATTATTCATAGATAGCTCTGTCACATAAGATAAGTAACAAAAATAATTGGTAATTCACAGACCAGAGACTGGAATGAAGAGCTGCAGACAACCAGAGAACTCCCTAGGAAGCTCCCAGCAGACCAGCAGCTGCGACAGAGGGCCAATTTTAAGGTAGTTAAAGCAAGTTTTGACTTTTCGCCTATCAATCAAATAAAATGGTAAAAAAATAACATGTTCAAAGGAAAATGGTTTATAAACTTTCGGAATAATTATTTTTTAAATGATTAAAACTGTACATTTACACATTAAAAAATTGTTTTATATTATACTTTGATTATTAGTATTTAACTATTATTTTACAAATAAACATTTTATCTAAAGTTTCTTCTATGTCACTCTGTTAAGAGTATTCTTGCTTATGAAGCAAAGTTGAAGTTTGTGCCATATTCTTTCCAATTTTTAATAATAACTTAATGATGGTCTAGGGCAGGGGGTCTCCTTACTTTGTAAACAAAGAGCCACCTAATCATCAGTCCCCTGTAAAGGTGCCTGTACCCCGGTGTGATTTCATGGCTTTGCCCCTTTCCCTGTGGGTACCCACCACAACCCTCTCACAACCAGTCATACAACCCCCTCAGTCTGCGGGTAATCTCTGTACACCAGGTTTATATCTTGGGCACATAGGGGTGAGAGGCAGGAGCCTCTTAGGTCAGGAGCAGTGTGTTGCAACAATGCTGCAACACTTTTAAAGAGTTTATCGCAGCCATAGCCCAGCATGCGCCACTTTAAATGGTTTGTCACAGCCATAAGCATAGCAGGCTCCACTTTCATAGTAAGGATATTTTGGTGAAAGTCCTGTGACACATTCAGGCCTGCTCTGTGTGCATAGCCCCATCCCTGTAAGAAGTATACAGCCCTCCCCCTGGTTCTATGCACCATCTTGAGAACATTACTCTGCTACAGAAGGCACACTACAGCTGGCACTCTGCTCAAGTTTATGGGTCATGTCCCCACATCAGCCTTCACGGGGATATCCAGCAGCCTACAGTCTGTGCACTGATTGAGGTTGTGAGTAATCCATGGGGTATTCCCTTACCCTCATGGTGAACATCAGACAGAAAGAAAATGGGATGCAGGGGCCAGGATGAGGTTTTTCAGTGCTCCTCCCAAAGCTTTGCAGCTGAGACTTTGTACCTCATTCTTTACACCTCTGAGCTTCCCTTTATCTCCGAGGGATTTCACCTTTCCACCTTTTTTAACAAGAGAAGAATTTTCAGCTAACATGATAGATACAATGTAGAAAGTCTCTATAGACTGCACAATGCGCAAAATGTAAGCAGCGCCAGCCACTGTCCCCTGCTGAGTCAATGTCCAACTCATCCATCCTGGCAGCGTTGCTTCCTGAAGAAGGAGGTGGGAGGAACATGGGGAAGTGGAAGGTGATTCCCTGATTCTGGGAGGTTGGAAGTTTACCAAGCTGAAAGAAACCATTAAAATGATTGTAAAGGCTCATTAAAAAACAAAAAACAAACATGTTATACTTACCTCCTCTGTGCAGTTGGTTTTGCACAGAGCAGCCCGAATCCTCTTCCTCTCAGGTCCCTCTTTGCTGCTCCTGGCCCCTCCCTTCTATCGAGTGCCCCCTCAGCTAGCAGCTCTCTATGGGGGCACCCAAGCCAAGTTGGGCTCCATGTCTGAATGGATACACGCAGCTCTTTATAGGGGGCACCCGAGCCGAGTCAGGCTCCATGTCTGAATGGATACACCCAGCTCTCTATAGGGGGCACCCGAGCCGAGTCAGATCTCCGTGTATCCATTCAGACACGGAACCCTGACTTGGCCTCACCCCTCTCTCCCCTGATTAGCTGACTGACTTTGATTTGCAGCCGCGGGAGCCAATAGTCCCGCTGCTGTGTCTCAGCCAATCAGGAGGAGTGTTCCGGGCAGCTTAGACACTCGTGGACATCACTGGAGAGAGATGGGGCTCAGGTAAGTAATTGGGGGGTGCTACACAAACAAGGTTTTTAATCTTAATGCATAGAATGCATTAAGATAAAAAACCTTCTGCCTTTACAACCCCTTTAAGGTTTTGGTGGTAGAGGTACACTCCTGTTTAAATCTAGAACCATTTCTACCTGCTGAACCTAAGGTCACTACTAGTATTGGATCCCTTCACAAAACAAAAAACCTAAAAGATCCTTTCCGGTTCACCCACTAAGGCCTCTTGCACACTGCTGCCAAAATACTGAGCATTTTCAGGCATACAGGCATTTATTTTTACAGATCTAAATGTATTACACTCATGTATGTACGTACGCTAGAATACACCCAAAATAAATGCCTGAAATTTTGGCCAGGAATACTGATGCTCAAACATCAGTACTGTGTGCAGGTACCCTAATACAAGTTATTATGAGGACTGGCCACAGTTGTATTACTTGAAGATGTTCCATGGTCAAGACGTAAAGGAGCCTGTGTCTTGTACTGTACAATTAAGATATAAGGATTTTGACTTAGTAAAATCCATTTCTAAGAGTACAGTACAAGACACGTGCCATCCTTCCTTCCAGGCCAGGACGGCCTTTTCCTCTTATTGCTTGCTAAAAAAACCCTTTGAATTGCTGGGAGTGGAATGAGCTATATGGGCTGTCCTAACAGCTTGAAGGTGGCAGAATATAACCCATGGTCAAGACATAAATGGACCTGTGTTCTGTATTGTACTCCAAAAAAAGGATCTTATAGGTGAGTAAAACAATTCTTATTTCTTTTTTAGACACTTTTGAGGGATTTCCTATCACTTGCTGTTTTGGCTATTGGACAGGAAGCGTGGGGAATCTCCCAAATGGGACACAGATGGCAAATAAATAAATAAAATCTGATGGGTTATAGTCCTACCTTGCTCTATCAAAAACAAGAGAAAGGTTTTGCCTTTAGTTCTACATTGATACACCAGTTCACTCTCTAATACCAGCTTTTACTGGACCTATTTTATGAGTACTGTATATGTTTTATGTGCTGTCAGAATTCTGTATTGATTTGGGGAGTCTTTCTTGAATGTGAACAAGTGCATTGGTGTACAAGGGCTCTATTTTGGGAACTCTGTCCAGATCTGGGGGGAATGCAGTCTTAATCCAGCTGCTCTGGAGAATACCCTTTTGTGCTGTACATTCCATACATGTGCAGGGTATTAAGTTTTAAAGTTCAGTTTCTAAGTTAAGTACATGGTGGGCATTGTGTTATTTGTGTAAAAGAGCACTTGTGTGTTCAGGAGCTGAATTCCATTCATATGAAGACAATCTATGGAATGCGTGAAACGCTGTCCACACTTCTGATGTGAGTAGGATTCCTTTGGCTGCTGTAGAGCCCAAACATCAAAAACACAGATGCTTTCAAAAGAAAACATAGATATTACTGATAAAAAAGATCTTCTGTAGCTATTATAAACATTTATTGTCCTAAAGTATATCATTCTAAAGCAATATTATTTATTATTGAATAGAGTAGGGAGTAGTTAAGAGATGCTAAAGCTTTTTTGGTTATACTTCCCTTCTAGGTCACAAGGCTACAGCTTTAAAGAGTCAGATCATCACAGAGCAGCTTCAGGCTTTGGAAGGATCCCGGCCATATTGGCAGTATCCACCCAGATGCCTAATTGGCAACTGTCTCAGCCTCTCATTGTGCCGCTGAGAGCCAAAGCCAGCGTCTCCCACCCCCTTCCTAGCCTGATGCTCTAGTGAGCTCTAGAGGGGCAGAGTGCAGTGACTGACTGTTATGCCGCGTACACACGAGCGGATTTCTCATCGGAAAAAGATATGACTGCTTTGCCGACTGGTTTCCGCTCAAGTTTGCCTTGCATACACATGGTGACGCAAAAGTTTGCTGAAATTACGACCGTCAAGAATGTGGTGACGTACAACACTACGACGAGCCGAGAAAATTAAGTTCAATGCTTCCGAGCATGCGTTGAATTGTTTCCGAGCATGCGTAGGGATTTTGCGCGTCGGAATTGCCACAGACGATCGCATTTTCGGATAGGAACTTTTCCCGACTGAAAAATTGAGAGCATGCTCTCAATCTTTTGCTGGCTGGAATTCCACCAGCAAAAAACCGATGGAGCATACACATTTTCCACATTTTTGCATTTTCCGACTAAAAACTTTCATCGGTCTTTTGCGGGTCGAAATTCAGATCCTGCGTACGCGGCATTACTGTTCTCTGCATCGGGAAGACCGAGAACTGAGAGTATAGCGGTCATGTGATCATTCAATTCTCGGGCTTAGAGCCAGCAGGGAACAGCTGCAGCATCAGACCTATGCTGCAGCATGGAGGTGAGTACATACAGTGTGTTTGTTTTTTTACAAGTCCACATTTCTCATTTAAGAGCTGAGGCACACCATTGTGATTCCTGCATGTTCCCGTGCAATGTGATTTTGCAACCCATTATCTGAATAGGCTGATATTGCATTGGAATGTGGAGACAGTAGTACACTATTTTTAAATAACATGCTGAACCAAATCAAATGTGATGCCATACAATTTGGTGCCAGCAAATGCACTGTGTTTGCGATCTGCGTTTGGGGTACCGTTAACATTATATTGGCATCCGCAGCAGATCTTAAGGCAGTGTGTGAAACACGCATGGAAAGCGCCTTTCTTACACTATTCTGATATGAACCAGCCATTGAAACCCTAGTCAGTACATCTTCTTTTGCATCTGTGCCCCTATTCAAGAGATTTTTCTTCACTTCCTGTCCTGTAGACAAAAAGTAAAGTGAGATAAATCTAAATGTCCCTGGAACAAGTGCTCTCATCAGAACACTTCTCCTGTATTCCTGTTTTGATGACCACTCTAAATTTTGGACTGTCACTTTCTTTCCTGCTGACAGTGGTCACTATAACAAATAGAGATGGTATATTTCCCTAGCAGGGACACAGATGGCAGTAAAAACATAATAGAAGTTTCAGCCCCTCACCACCTTTACATTTGCAGGCAGCAGGTGGTGCTCTGAGCCCCTTTAAGCATGCTATCCAAAATTAATAGAAAAGTTTTGGCTTGCATACTCGTTACAATTTTCTCATTACACAATTCTACCAGGATACAGATTTCTACACAATAAAACAGTCACAGGCCTTCGCACCAGAGTGGGTACAAGTGTGGACATGGATTATTATAAAAACCCTTTCAGACTAGATTGATTGGTTGTGATTTTGATTTAGAAAGTAATTTAAAAAAAAATATTTTGAACCCTCCGACTTGCAGCATCTGAAAAAGTACACCTAGTATTGCCATAAAACACAGACAACAGTAAAAACTATTTCTGTCAGTGGAGGGGCAAAGAGTTAGAACCTCTGTCCCCACCTGGGAGTCAAGACATTCCCATAGTTTCTGTGCAGGGAAAGAATGTGAGACAGAACAGGAAAGGAGGTTAAAATCCACTTAAAGCCCCAAATCAACATGCTAAGGACATTTGTACAGAATAAATTAAAACCTTTTTTTCAATTTCACTACATACCTTGTTTTCAAGTGATGACATCACTAGGTCTTTGTGCTTCTCTATACAATGTAGGCAGAGCATGACTAGTGGAATGGGCCAACTGTATATAGCATCCTGCCCCAATATGCATCTATTCTCTAATGCAAGCAGTGGGCTGGCTCTTGAAAGGTGTTATTCAAATACCAAAATGCCTTGATGGATTCATGTCAGTATGGAGGATTTGGACTACCTAGACAGGCTGCATTTGTATGCAGCCTGCCCAAGTAGTGCTGACATATGATGCTGAGCCTCCATAATTGAAAAAAACAAGTCCAATAAATAGAAATGGTGGGCCAGGGACAGGGAAAAAAATGCTAGATGATACTGGATGTCCTCCAGCCAAGAAATGAGGTGGACTCTATCTGATGTGCTTCAGCTTTTAATGCACACCATGAGAAGCACACAGTGTGCAGCAAAAACAATAATCCAGTGTGGGCTAGAATTGTGCTCTCAGCCATTTGGTAGAAGTATACAATGAGATGCTTCATTGTTGGGTTTGACACTTGGTGTACTGCATTCAAAAATTATAAGACCCTTTTTTTTTTATTATATTACAGATCAACTCTGATTTTGTTGGAGCCTCCACTCGGGGAGCAATGGCAGTCATCGATGGAAATGTTATGGCCATTAACCCTGGGGAAGAGACAAAAATGCAGATGTTTATTTGGAACAACATCTTCTTTAGCTTTGGGTTTGATGTAAGGGATCACTATAAGGATCTTGGTGGAGATCATGCAGCCCATGTTGCTGCCAGCCATGACTTGAAAGGTGTACAGGCCTACAGTGACCTGGACATTGAAGAACTTTATGCCTTGGGTACTGTGGTTCTTGATTACCGAGGATACAGAGTAACCGCTCAGTCAATCATACCTGGAATTTTAGACCGTAAAGAAGACCAAGGTGTCCTTTATGGATCCATTGACTTTGGTAAAACTGTGTCGACAAGTGCAAAATATCTGTCTTTACTCCATAAGGCCTGCAAACCACTGAGGATATTGAGGCATACTGTTCTGAACGAGAAGAATGAAGAATTGCTTCTGTGTTCCTCTGTGGAATGCAAAGGGATTGTGGGTAATGATGGCCGTCACTACATTTTGGACCTCCTCCGAACATTCCCTCCGGATGTGAACTTCCTTCCACTGCAGGAAGAATATATATTACAAGAATGTCGTAACTTTGGATTTCCAAAACTTTATCGGCACCGTCTCTGTAGTCTGCGCCAAGAACTTTTGGAAGTCTTTGTACAACACAAGTAAGTCATACAGCCAGTGTAGATTTATAAAAAAAATATTTAACGTAAGAAGGGAAATACCCATTTTGAAGCTGGTTGGCATATTTGTGCTGTGATGTTAAAGCTGATCTCTAGGACCGCAGCGCCCACATCTAAAGAGTCAATGGGTTAAAAAAAAAACTGCCTAAAAGTGTCTTTTATTTTAATCCATGGTCACACAATACAACGAGTCCTGAGGCTTTTATCTTCTTCAGATTTGCCTGGAGGTGGACTTTACAAGTCTGTAAAGTGAAACAAGAACCAGAATTTTTTTTTTGCGTTTTGTGGCTCTGTTCTGGAATTTTCCCCTTCCCACTTGTTAGACAAATTATGTATCATCACAGAGTGGTACTGTCGATACTACGTAAGGTAAAAGGTGCCACGTCCCATTTAGATTGAGGAAAAAAATTGGATATAAAGAGCTTGGACTTTTTAGGCACCACAAAGCATAATATACAAAAATAATGTTATTGTAGAAAAACAGAGAAACAACATATTAAAATCCACATTGATAGACCAACCAGTGGTTAAAAATTATTGCAACTACCGTATTTATCGGCGTATAACACGCACAGGCGTATAACACGCACATTCATTTTAAGAGGGAAGTTTCAGGTAAAAAACTTAAATTTTAAATAAGGAACTTTGAAGTAAAATAAGGGTCAGTGCCCATCTGCAGCCTCACCATTGCCATCAATGCAGCCTGATCAATGCCCATCTGCAGCCTCACAAGTGCCATCAATGCAGCCTCATCAGTCCACATCAATGCAGCCTCACCATTGCCATCAATGCAGCAGCCTCACCATTGCCATCAGTGCAGCCTGATCGATGCCTATCTGCAGCCCAGAGGGGACAGGGAGAGGGACAGGACAAGCGCCGTCAGATTACATACAGTGAGAATCTCCTATGATAGACAGAACAGTGGTCCAATGGTGGCCCAGGAGACAGGACTTCCTATTACAGAGGCCGCCAAGTAAACAGGAGATTCTCACTGTATGTAATATGATGGTGCTCGTCCTGCCCCCCCTCCCTGTCCCCTCCAAGGCAGCTAAAACTGAAGTATTGGCGTATAACACGCACGCACTATTTGCACCCAATTTTCATGGTGAAAAAGTGAGTGTTATACGCCAATAAATACAGTATATATAACCTTAATGCAACTGCATGGAATATTGGAAGAAAGAATTTTACATAGTAACAGTGAATCCCAGAGTGCAGTTATATTGCAGTGGTGTGATGTAAACTTGATCTTGCTCTACATGTTACGCGCCATGCGCTTTTTCAGAAGCATTAGCGTGATATATATTATAGAAATGGAAAATGCATTTAAAAGCAAAATGCAGGGCAGCTGCTGAAGTCGAGTAGTCCTGTCTGTCAGAGTGTAATTTAGATATAGATAATCATATTCAAAAGTAGCTAGCAAGTATGGATGGGAGAAGAGTGTTTATGGCATGAGGGAATCACTCCCAAATGATTAAGACCAAAAATGAAAGGTACAATATATGGCCAAACAGCAGAGCCCCCAACCAGGCAGATACTATAATCTGACACAGGAGCCGGGGGGGGGGGGTTTATCAGTAGACGGTCCAATCCTGGATAGAGTGTGCAGTGCCAGCTTGAGCACTTGTTGGATTGTTTTTGACACCACTTAATACTGCAAGTATACATTTATTCTTTTTGCTTTTTCACAAGTTTTTTGCACATATTGTTGTAGTTATTTTTTTGTTACACCAGCACAGATTGCATATTTCCACTGTTTTTGCACAAATTTACTCATTATTGCATCTTTGCACAGATTGCGTATTTGCACTTGGACTTTATTCTTTAGGAATCCTGTTGTTGCAGTCCTTTTTTTGGTACACTTGCACAGGTTGCGTTATTTGCACTGTTTTGCTTTTGCACAAATTATTTATGATTGTTTTTTCTTAATATTGTTTATTTTGTGCAGACTGTTTTTTTGCACATGGATTTTAGTTTTTAGGAGTTATTCTTAGTAACTGCTATGGTCTGGACCCTGCTTAGTTTACTGCTATGGTCTGGACCCAACATAGAATTGGATTTTATCCAGGCTAGTTTTCTACCGTCCTTTTGGGACATTATTGCTTGAAGGCCGGATTATCTCATTTATTGTGATAGCATTGGTTTGCTAGTCTTTGGCTATACAATTTTGTTGAGAGATTTAATTCAAGGATGCATTAATTATTTGGATTTATCCCTGTGGAACTTCCAGTTATTTTATTGATTATTTAGTTTTTATATTTCATGAAGCGCCATAATTAGTTGGTTGGTCAGTAAGAGCCACATTACCTTTTATTGCTATTTTCATTGTTTAGTGTGAGAACACCCTTATGTTGGCAGCTACTGTGTTAGGCTTTATTTATTTATCCTTTTTTCCTCTGTGGTTTGCACATAAGTTCCCCCCCCCCCCCTTCTTTTTCCAACTTGTCTTGCATACACAAGGTCACACAAATGTTGGCCAACAATTACGAACGTGGTTACGTACAAGACGTACTACGTGGTTTTTCAGCTCTTTAGCGCCACCCTTTGGGCTCCTTTTGCTAATTCTGTGTTAGTAGAAGTTTTGTGAGTGTTGATTCGCGCTTTTCTTTTTGCGTTTTTCATTTAGCACTATTATTATTATTATTATTGATTATATCACTTGAAAAAAAAAAGCCTTTGAAATTTAGTTTGCATTAACTCCATCCGTATCACCAGCAAAGCAGCTTCATTACTATCCCATTAAAGAAGTAGAGAATATGCGCTGCATTTGGAGATTTCATAATTTGCCACGTCACGAATGTTAATTCTCCATTACAAACGCTAGTTTACAAGACTGACTGCTTCTGCTTCTGAGCATGCGTGAACTTTTGTGCATCGGACTTGTGTACACACAATCGGAAAGTTCGACATCAAAGTTTTGTTGGCGGAAAATTTGAGAACCTTCTAGCCAACATTTGTTGGCGGAAAGTCCGATAACAAATGTTCGAAGGAGCATACACACTGTCGGACTTTCCGCCAACAAGCTCACATCCAACATTTGTTGTCGGAAAATCCGATCGTGTGTACAGGGCATAACACTTCTAATAAAGGATATAGGCTATGCTTTGTATACTGGAAAAAAATGAAAAAGGAGAACTTTTTTTCCCACAGACATGCATTGAGGGCTAGTTCACACCTGAATTGCACAGTAATGCAGTTCGCTTTCCTGTGCGATTCAGTGCTGTGCAATTTTCAGCCCATTGATTTGAATGGGCTGAAATCTCACTGGATCACACCAACAGTAGTAAATGCACTACTTTTCAAAAACGCACTGCACCAGATCACATGGTACTGTGGTACCATTCGATCTGGTGCAGGCAAATGCACTGCATTTGCGGCCTGCGTTTGGGGTGTCTTTAGTAAAACATTGACACCTGCAGCAGATTGCACACCTAGTGTGCTTTCAAAGCTTTGTTGGAAGCACGCACAGAGCACAGATTTCTAACACCACACTCTGGTGCGAACGAGCCCCGAGTGCCTGTTGAAAATCAGTGACCAATGAAGTGCATGTTGACCCCTCAGAATGTAAAGTGCACTTTCAGCCGTCAAAGATGGCTGCTCTAACCACCCCTGAGAGTGTTAAAGTTTATACCGACTCAATTATTACTCAATTCCTCCATCCACAAACTTGATGTGGATGGGGGGAGTTCTCTCACTGAGCCTTTGTATTCTGACAGAATACACTGATCAGCGCTGCTGGCTATACCCCACGGGGCTGATCAAACAGAGCAAACTTGACACGGAGGTTGTACTGAAGCCGATCGGTAGATGGACTTCTGTACAAAGTACCCATACATGGATGGAAATTCGGCCAGTCCCTACTGAATCAGCTAAATTTTGATCCATGTATGGCTGGCTTTTGACAGCTCTCAGTCCCCACTAATGATCTGGAGCTGGTAGGACCAGCTCCCGATCATGTGACCACTGTGAGAACCAGTCACAGTGGTCACACAATTACCGATCCTTCATACCCCCCTTGGGGCGTACAGACCTTATTAAAAGGATGCTGGGGCTGGACAGGAAGATGATAAACAGTCATACTGAACCAGGTGCATTAGCTATGTACTATATGCATTATGAAATGCAACAGAGATTGCGAATTGTCAAATGTCTATGACTTGTAAGACACTGAACGTGTCACTGGGATCACTTTGGAACAAACTAGTGACAGAAGAGTTTTAGACTGTTTGAAACATGAATCAGACATTGGAAGGCATCACTGTCTTGTACGGGCACCACTTCTGCCTCTCTCTACACTGCTTTTCTCTCTCATTTACTGCTTACAGGTATGCACAGTTTATGAAGATTGTAATGGAGCTGTCACAAAAAGGGGAATTACTTCAGCCTGATAAGGATGAAAATGGATCAATAAAAGGTAATTCACTCATAATTTAAAATCTGACATGTCATAGTCATTATAGTCACTCTGTTTGCATGCAGTGATTGCTATGACAAGATAAAAGACATATACATGCATCTTAAAAAATGTGTGTGTCATCAGGTTTACTAAACCAGTCATATTCAGCTGAGATAAAATAGCTCTCAGTATACTATATGTCCGAAAGTTTGTGGACACATGACCAGATACATAACTATGAATCATGGGGCCCCAAAGCATGCTTCTGATGGGGCCCCTGGCTGATTCTTCCTGTAGCAGCTGACAGTTTCAGCTGAGCCAATACTGTCACTAATATTAACATAAATCATACCCAAATCAAGGACAGGTGAACTGAAATGCCACTTAATGAAAATTGTAATGTAACCAGTAACACAGTTTCACTTTGGAAGGGCCCATTTAGTTATAGCTCTGTGCTGGTATGTTTGTTGCATACAAAACTGGGCTTACTAAAAAAGGCGAATTAACTCCCTACACCTTCCCCACCTCCTGGTTGTCACTGCACTTACCTTTGTGGGTGATTAGCTGTCATTGCCCGCACAGCCAGTGCATCAGTTTAAGGATTTTAAATTCCATCATGTGTTTCCATCAGAGTGCCACCTTACATAGGGGGTTCCCATCACAGTGCCCCCTTACATCAGGTGTCCCCATCACATCAGGTGTCCCTATCAGAGTGCCCCTTAACATAATATGTGCCCATCAGCATGCTCCCACTGACATATGTGCCCATCAGTGTGCCCCCCCCTAACATAAAATGTGCCCATCAGCATGCCCCTATTTTATGTTAAAAGGCACTCTGATGGCTGTATTTTGTTAAAGTGCTCTGTGATGGGTACATTTATGTTAAGGGTCATGCTGATTTGGTTTGCCCATTAAAGTGCCCCTTAACATAAAATGTGCTCATCAGAGTGCCCCTTAACAAAATATGGCCATCAATGTGCCCCCTAACATAAAATGTGCTCATCAGAGTGCCCCTTAACATAAAATAAGAGGCACTCTGATGGGCACATTTTATGTTAAGGGGCACTCTGATGGGCACAATTTATGTTAAGGGGAACTCTGATGGGCACAATTTATGTTAAGGGGAGCTCTGACTGGCACAACAAAATTTGCCCATCAGCGTGCCCCTTAACAAAATAGGGCCATTAGTGTGCCCCTTAACAAAATATGGCCATCAGTGAGTGAAAGGCAAGCTGGGAGCCGCGAGTAGCAGAGAGACAGGGCGCGCACATGATATCACGCCCCAATTCACGGCCCGGCCAGGAGTAAGAGCCAGGAGTGAGAGCCACGGTTAGCGGCAGGGGGAGGGGCACAGGACCGTGTCCCAGCAACGAGGGGCAGGATGAACACGATATGTGACGGTGTCCCAGGAACCATGGGCGAGGCGCACACACAACGTCACTGTTCCAGTAAATGACTGCCGAAATGCGGCAACACACTGACGGTCCGGACAGGAGCGTCACTCGGACCATATTCAGACCGCAGGCCTGCCATTTAATGACAGCTGGTATAGGGTGTTAGTTCACCTTTTCATTTTTTCCTAAAAGGTGAATCTACACTTTAAGTATTGAGTAAAGTGGGAAGATTATGGAGCCTCTTGTTACACTTGTGTGGATCCCCACCAAGTAGCAAACAACAATATAAAACTGATTGAGTTAAAAAATGTTCATACCTTTTATTAAAAGAGGCTTTTCAATGCTTTCTGTGCCCCTGTTAGAGAAATTACTCCTCAACTCCTGTTCCATTGATGATGGTGCCTGGGACAGGATCTGAACAGAGAACTCGCCAATGGGTAAATAACAGTCAAAACTTAATTGAGGTTTTCTTTCCACCCTCTATCCATAGCCAAACAGAAAGTTTGGCTGGGGGCTCACTTAGCGATGGTGTATTCTACAGATTAACATACATCTGTTTTATTTTCTGACAAGCTAAGATTTAAATTGCTCTAAAATGTTATTTAAATTGTTTCTTTCCTTTAGATGAACTCAAGGGAGCAGACATTGTAAGGGAAGCGTGTCGACAGATTGGCTCTGTGTCCGAGTATATTTTTGATATACAGTTTAATCCAGATGTGTACTCACCAGGTAAGTATTTATGGCAGTGTAAACCTTTTGACTTGTAATCAGTCATGTAATAATATGTAAAACAGCTACAAAAAACATGTATAGAAAATACGGCAGTGATTGCCAGTTGTGAATATCCAATGCAGACAGTAGGCTTTTGGTAGAATAACACATTTTCCTTTTGCTTAGTGGTTCGGTTTCCAGAGTCTCAAAACAAGGCCATCGAAATACAAAAGAGATTGCTGAGTGAAATTGCAGCCTTTATCCTGACTGTACAAATTCCCAACTTTGTAAGTGTTCTAATGATTTATGATTTGCATATGTACTTTTCTGTAAGCATTTGTATGTGAAGAATGTGTAAGTACTGGGCAGCTATACATCCAGCATTTAAATTGAATGCTTAGTGCCATTTTCATATACAGTATCTCACAAAAGTGAGTACACCCCTCACATTTTTGTAAATACCGTATTTATCGGCGTATAACACGCACCGGCGTATAACACGCACCCCAATTTAGGAGGGAATTTTAAGGAAAAAAAAACTTTTAGGAGGGAAGTTGAAGGAAAAAAAACTTACATTTAAATGCCCATCATTGCAGCCTTCTCAGTGCAGCCATGTCAGTGCAGCCTTCCCCAGTGCAGCCTTGTTAGTGCAGCCATGTCAGTGCAGCCTTCTCAGTACAGCCTTGTTAGTGCAGCCTTGTCAGTACAGCCATGTCAGTGCAGCCTTCCCCAGTGCAGCCTTCCCCAGTGCAGCCTTCCCCAGTGCAGCCTTCCCCAGTGCAGCCTTTCCCAGTGCAGCCTTTCCCAGTGCAGCCTTCGATCCCCTGTCCTGAGCTTTAAAATCGCCGACCGCGATTTGAAAATGGCGCCGCCGGCGCCGAAATACACCGAGCCGGTCCTCGGCTCTTTCCGGCGGCTCTCGTTCACTTTCGGCTCCACTCGTAGTCCCGAGCGGAGCTATCCGAACCTAGCCGAGTAGGTTCGGATAGCTCCGCTCGGGACTACGAGTGGAGCCGAAAGTAAACGAGAGCCGCCGGAAAGAGCCGAGGACCGGCTCGGTGTATTTCGGCGCCGGCGGCGCCATTTTCAAATCGCGGTCGGCGATTTTAAAATTGTGACAGCTCGGGATCGCAGGGGATCGGCGTATAACACGCACCTGCGACTTTCCCCTGATTTTAAGGGGAAAAAAGTGCGTGTTATACGCCGATAAATAGGGTATTTTATTATATCTTTTCATGTGACAACACTGAAGAAATGACACTTTGCTACAATGTAAAGTAGTAAGTGTACAGCTTGTATAACAGTGTAAATTTTCTGTTCCCTCAAAATAACTCAACACACAGTCATTAATGTCTAAACCGCTGGCAACAAAAGTGAGTACACCCCTAAGTGAAAATGTCCAAATTGGGCCCAAAGTGTCAATATTTTGTGTGGCCATCATTATTTTCCAGCACTGCCTTAACCCTCTTGGGCATGGAGTTCACCAGAGCTTCATAGGCTGCCACTGGAGTCCTCTTCCATTCCTCCATGACGACATCACGGAACTGGTAGACCTTGCGCTCCTCCACCTTCCATTTGAGGATGCCCCACAGATGCTCAATAGGGTTTGGGTCTGGTGACATGCTTGGCCAGTCCATCAACTTTACATTTTATTCAGCTTCTTTAGCAAGGCAGTGGTTGTCTTGGAGGTGTGTTTTCGGTTGTTATCATGTTGGAATACTGCCCTGCGGCCCAGTCTCCAAAGGGAGGGGATAATGCTCTGCTTCAGTTTGTCACAGTACATGTTGGCGTTCATGGTTCCCTCAATGAACTGTAGCTCCCCAGTGCCGGCACCACTCATGCAGCCCCAGACCATAACACTCCCACCACCATGCTTGACTGTAGACAAGACACACTTGTCTTTGTACTCCTCACCTGGTTTCTGCCACACGCTCTTGACACCATCTGAACCAAATAAGTTTATCTAGGTCTCATCAGACCACAGGATATGGCCCAGTAATCCATGTCCTTAGTCTGCTGGTCTTTAGTAAACTGCGGGCTTTCTTGTGCATCATCTTTAGAAGAGGCTTCCTTCTGGAACGACACTCATGCAAACCAATGTGATGCAGTGTGCGGCGTATGGTCTGAGCACTGACAGGCTGACTCCCCACCCCTTCAACCTCTGCATCAATACTGGCAGCACTCATACATCTATTTCCCAAAGACAACCGCTGGATAAAACGCTGAACATGTGCACTCAACTTCTTTGGTCGACTATGGCGAGGCCTGTTCTGAGTGGAACCTGTCCTGTTAAACCGCTATATGGTCTTGGCCACCACGCTGCAGCTCAGTTTCAGGGTCTTTCCAATCTTCTTATAGCCTAGGCCATCTTTTTGTAGAGCAACAATTCTTTTTTTCAGATCCTCAGAGAGTTCTTTGCCATGGGGTGCCATGTGGAACTTCCAGTGAACAGTATGAGAGAGTGAGAGCGATAACACCAAATTTAACACATTTGCTCCCCATTCACACCTGAGACATTGTAACAGTAACGAGTCACATGACATCGGGAAGGAAAAATTACTAATTGGGTCCAATTTGGACATTTTCACTTAGGGGTGTTCTCACTTTTGTTGCCTGTGGTTTAGACATTTATGGCTGTGTTGAGTCTTTTTGAGGGTACAACAAATTTACACTGTTATACAAGCTGTAGACTTACTACTTTACATTGTAGCAAAGTGTCATTTCTTCAGTGTTGTCACATGAAAACATATAATGAAATATTTACAAAAATGTGAGGGGTGTACTCACTTTTGTGAGATACTGTATTTGTGCACGTTGCTTGAAGCATCATTGTGTCGTGGTACTTATTCCAAGTGTTTTCCATGTGTTTTGAGATGTATGCGTTCTGGTACATTGAGGGTCAGGCGCATTGTTTACTACATGAATGTGTGTTGTGGGCCCATTTGAAATGAATGGGAGCAACCGCAAAGCACAGGCACATCGCACGTGCTCAACATGTGTTTATTCACATTGCTCGTTTGTAGTAACGACCTTAGAGTCATGTTTAGTAATTACAACATAACATTACAAATCAAAATTGATATTTTGTATAGTAAAGTAGTATAACAGAATAGGACCACCCAGGCAGACCCAACTGAATCACACTGGACTTGCAGTTAATTCCATAGAGAAATGTTTACCTGATTTCCTTGCAATATACTGTATGTTGATTTATTTAAAATTAGGATAATATGATTTTAAAGTTTATGTTACACATAACATTCATTAAACATCTACTTTAACAAGAAATATTTAGCTTCCTATATCAATTAAATTGTTGGTTTAAGATTTGTGTAATGTTATGCAATTGCTTATTACCTTTGAATTAACTATTTCTGGCAGATAAAGGCATGCCTGGGGCATATTATTATTCCTCTGGATGGAAAAACACTTACAGAGGCACTTCACCTTCATGGGATCAATGTGCGGTATTTAGGTACTATAGCTGCTATGATTGATAAATTGGAAGCACGTCCCTCTCTGGATCATCTTTATGTAAGCATTATATAATCAGATCTAATGTATCATTGTATTACTTAAACTTTGGCCCCTTTTACACGAGCGGACGATTGGGTCCACCTGTCCGTTTTCCAGGCGGACCCGATTGGACCACCCATTGTGCTCTATGGGAGGCGGATGTAACCAGACATGTGTCCATTTAACCTTACCTGCATTCAAGCCGATCCAGTCCGCCAAAAATAGACAGATGAGGATCCGTTCCCCATCCGTCTAGCAGATCAGATCAGATGACAGTCAGATGGAAAGGGACAGGCAGTTTGTTTCCATCTGACCGCCCCATAGAGAAAAGGGCTGTGTCTGTATCCACTCTGCATAGTAGAACAGACATGGACCTGTCATCCACCTGCTCAATGTGGATCAGCGGACAGATCCCCCACTGAGCAGGCGGATTCACTTGACGGAGTCCACCCCATGTGAAAGGGGCCTTACTTTCTTTAAAACTTGTGTGAACAGATTGTTTCCAGCTTCAGAAATCAGCAGGTATAGTAATAATATATTACTGTCTGGATTGAATACAAAGACTTATGTGGGCAAAATTAACACTTGCATTGCAGAAGGTCCATATCTGATATCTGCATCCTCATAGCTGGACAGATCTGTTACAGATATAGCCACCTTCAGACTTGGGGTCAGAAGTTGGAGGTTAAGTTTAAGGTCTCATTCAGATGGGTAATGAGCCCCATCTTCTGTACAGAGCTGCATTTTGCTGTTTCTGCATCCACATAGGAGCTGCATGCAGGCAGCCCTTATAAGTGGGTGCAGACGCAGTGACTGCATGGACACAGTCGTGTGTCAAAATTTTTACATGCAGCTGGAGTGAGTGCACGAATCCAAGCGCACATTGTCTGCATTCGGATCTGTGCACCTGCTCCTGCCCACATGTCAAATTTTGACATGCAACTGTGTTCGTACAGCCACTGTGTCTGCATCCACTTATATGGGCTGCCTGCACGCAACTAATAGGTGGATAGACATGTCTGAATAAGCCCTAATGGTTAGAGGTTAGCATTAGGACAATTATTAAGTCTTAAGGATGAGTTAATATTGGTGGGCATGGGTACTTATGGGGATAATGTACATTCCTGCCCTCAGATTGCCTGCATATCCATATTCAGAGCCGTGTATTTATCATGATTAAACATGAGCAAGATAGGTCAAGATCTGACTTGGATCAGGCCAAGTCATATCCATAATTATTTAACAGTCTACCAGTTTATCTGCTTTGTCGTCTATCTTTCTCAGTTTAATCTACTTTTGTTTTATATTTTTTATTAACTTTTTACAAATTTTGTTTAACATACAGGCTGGTATCGTCACAGCAAGAGGTCTGGAAGGGTGCAGACCTCCTGCAATATTAATACCAGCCAATATGCCCTCCATAATTGGGCAGGTTTTTTAAAGAGAAGTATAGTTTTTTTGTTTTTATTTGAATATTCATACTTACCTAGGTGGATGAAGCATCAGACTGATGCTGCAGCTGTCCTCCGGCATCTCTGCATTAAGAACCGAGCCAACGAACACCGCCGATGGCTCAGTTCTCTCACCTCCCCGAGTGGAGAGCTTCTGACTGACAATCGGCATCTCTCCTGCTCTGCTCCTCCGCGCTCATTGGAGCGATGAGCTGTGGAGGAGCGGGGAGCGGCTATCTTAGTGGCTCGCTGAGAGGCTGAGATTGCTATCAGTCCAAGCACCTGGCGGATCCAGACTTGGAAGTCAGACTGACGTGCTGCCTCGACTGATTGCAGTGACATCAGCGAAGAGGGGACTTCAGACCGCTCTCTGCTTAAAACAGGTCACAGGAGTGCAAAACGAATTGCACTCCTGTGACCCATAGGAGAAGCCCAGCCTAAAAGGCTCAAGCTGTTTTTCTCCTTTAAAGAGCAATATTAAAAATCAAAATAAAAAAACTAATGCACAACAAAAAATAAAAAGATCAACATTGAAAGTGTTCCCACACAGTAAAAAGTACATATAAAGATGATAATGTGGCACTTACTCCGTAAAGGATAACAAAATAAAGTGTGAATACACCATGAAAAGCAATTAAATCATTACACATAAATGGTGAAGAAAGATAAATAGTGTAGTCAATCCAAAAAATACAATAAATAAAGTGCTTGTTCAAAAATCCTTGGTGATAAATGTGACATCAGGTGCAAAAAGTTTAGTTCATTAAAAGTGATAGTAGTCACCTTAAGTTAAAACCCCTACAGCAGTGGTCATCAACCCTGTCCTCAGGGCCCACTAACAGGCCAGGTTTTATGTATTACCTTGGGGAGATGCAGACTAGAATACTGCAATCACTGAGCAGCAAATGATATCACCTATGATGTATTTCAGTTACCTAATTATTCAACTACATCTCTAGCCCTACCCCCTTTATAATGAACTGAACTTTTTGCACCTGATGTCACATTTATCACCAAGGATTTTTGCACAAGCGCTTTATTTATTGTATTTTTTGGATTGACTAAGTTTTTTTAAAATCAGAAAAAGTTTTTATTGTGCCAATTGCCATACATCACAGGTTACAATGAAAATAACAGCGGTATGTGATAAGAAAAAAGACCAAAATAAGGTATTAGCAGCACAACATGAAATTCAACAACATACCATGTAGGGAAGGGGAATACGTTCTGGGTTTAAAAATTATATCGTCATGAAAGCCATGACCTAATACCTAGTAGGTTCAGGATTGTAAAATTAACAAAGGGCACTAGATGGTGTATTAGAATCAGGAAAACCTTAAAAAAACTAAGAAAAAAATGAAACAAAAACAGTAGCAAACATCCATGTTAGGTAGGTGGGGGTCAACCCAACACAGAATAACATATGGTCAACGGGCCAGATCGTGAACATGGTCGCCTTCATCCTACCCTCTCCTGAGGATACTTGTCCCCTATAGAAAGGGGGTAGGGCTAGAGATGTAGTTGAATAATTAGGTAATAAGAACATTAGGACCTGCCCCATTTCCAACCCTAGGAATCAGTGTTATCCTCTTATACAAACGTGCATACTCTTTACACTTGTAGCAGTCGGTGCAAGACCAGCTGCAGAGGCGCCAACCCCGGAGTTTCCAACCAGGCTTTCTAAATAGAATGAAATTCACGATTTTCATTTCTATGCTGATATGTTAACTTAACTAGAAGGTAGTTAACCTGTTCTACCCACTGTTTCCTAGTGGGAACACGTGGGGAAAGCCATAATCTAGCCACCAGCTTACGTGCTATATATAGTAGTCTGAGCACTGCTATGTTTAAGGGGGGGGTGTATATATTTCTTCATCTACAGCTCCTAAAATGCACATTGATGGGTCCAATGGGACCCTAACCTGATAAACTGTGGAGATGGCCTTGGTTATTTCGCCCCAATAGCGGTGTAATTTTGCCAGATTAAATGGATTAGGGAACCTTCCTCCCTACTGCATTTGGGACATAGAGACGATGTAACTGGATGGGTGTTCGATATGCTCTGTGTAATACAAATACAAATAGATGAGATAGCCTATGCGATTTGTGAGACCGATATAGCTGGCACAGATTGTAAGCACAGCTCCCAGGTTTCCCAGTTTATCTCCCCCAGGTCCTGTGTCCATCCCCTCCTACTTGGTAGAGTTGCCGGGTCCTGTGTAGATGACAGTAGGGTTGAATAGATATGAGAGATCAGGCCTTTCTTCTCCTGGGTCAGAGTCATTTGGGAACCTGAAGCCACCCAGATGTTGTAGCTGAGAGGCGTAAAAATAAAGCTTAGGATTAGGTACCGCTGCCCCACCCTGATCCTTACTGTATTGCCGTGTGGAAAGATGAATCCTAGCCACTCGATTTTTCCCAATCAAGGAACTGAATAAGGGATCAATGCAGAAAACCATTTGTGGGGTATCCACTGCGGGGAGTTGTGCAGAACATAAAGCAGTTGGGGACACCAAACCATTTTAATTAGGCTTATCTTACCAGTTACAAACAGTGGCAGCTTACACCAAGTATTACAGGTCATTTGGAGTCTCTTGAAGGGGGGAGTAGATTTTCCTCTAAGATTGATGCGGCTAGTGTTCCGGACTGCAATAAGTTACAGATTGGGTCAGAGTCATTTGGCAACCCAAAGCCACCCAGATGTTGTAGCTGAGAGGCGTAAAAATAAAGCTTATGATTAGGTACCGCTGCCCCACCCTGATCCTTACTATATTGCCATGTGGAAAGATGAATCCTAGCCACTTGATTTTTCCCAATCAAGGACCTGAATAAGGTATCAATGCGAGTAAATCATTTGTGGGGTATCCACTGCGGGGAGTTGTGCAGAACATAAAGCAGTTGGGGACACCAAACCATTTTAATTAGGTTTATCCTACCAATTGCAAACAGTGGCAGCTTACACCAAGTATTACAGGTCATTTGGAGTCTCTTGAAGAGGGGGAGTAGATTTTCCACTAAATATTTAGAGGGGTTGGCAGATACCTGCACGCCCAAATATTTGAATGAGAAAACTAAACTAAGGGACTGTGCACCAACCAATAGCGGAGCCGTCAGATCATCCAAAGGTAGAAAAACCGACTTGCTCCAGTTGAGAACCACGATAAAGAGTCTGTGTGTCTGTGTCCCCTAGATAAAGAAGAGTGCCATCAGCATATAGGGAAATCCTTTCCTCTCCACTTTCCCTTTTAAAGCCTGTAATAAATGGGGAGGACCGTATGGTAGCCACCAGTGGTTCCAGGGCTATTGCGAATAGCAGGGGGCGACAACGTGCACCCCTGCCACGTGCCCCTGAAAAGAGGAAAAGGATTTGTTAGATCTACCTTGATACGTAACCCAGCTGTAGGGGCCACATACAACAATTTCACCCAGTTGATAAACCTATCTCCCAAACCAAAGCCCCTCAGAACTTCCCACAGATACGACCACTCTACGCTGTCGAAGGCTTTGGCCACATCTAAGGAAAGAATGGCTCTGTTACTCAGATTATCAACAGGTAACTGAAGGTTAAGGAATAATCATCTGATGTTTAAAGCTGTGGACCTGGAGGGAATGAACCCAGATTTATCTTTGTGAACAAGCTTGTGAATAACTTTAGCTAACCTGGTGGCTACGAACCTGGCCAATAATTTCACATCCATCTTCAATAACGAGCTAGGCCTATAGGAATCTGGGGAGTGAGCATCTTTACCTGGCTTTCAGAGTAAAATAATAACGGCTTCATTCATAGATGGGGTAGGCTTCCTTGCTCTAGGGCATCCAAAAAGACCTCCCGCAAGTGCAGTACTAGTATCTCAGAGTATCTCCTGTAAACCTCTGCTGGCAAGCCATCCGCCCCAGGAGAGGAATGAGCCAAAGCCTCCAACAGCTCATCATCAGTGAGAGGTAAATAAAGGGTTAGTGTGTGGGTATGGCGCTGTCCTAGGTCATAGAAATACCTTGTGAATCATGTGCTCCAATCCAGGTTCAGACACCTGTCGCCTGGATTGGAGCAGATTGGCTACACTGGGGATTACCAATTCAAACCTGACGCTCTCCTGTTTTGATGACATTTGGTTGCCTACTATAAACTGCTTAAATGTGAGTACCACCTTGTCATCTGCATTCAATAAAGAGTGTTTTATGGTTTTACGCTATGGAATCTCCTCTTTCTTTTCCTATGCCCAAAATGTCATTGTGACCCAGAAACAGCCTGTGGATTGCCGCACAGTGGCATACACTGTGACTGCGTATTACCCCCGCAGGGGTTAAAGAAGCTGGTGAGTGTCTGCATGATCACAAGACACGAGCACCTGGTCACCAAGATTAATATAAACACCTGTTCAGATTCACAGAGATGTCAAGATTTATTCAGCAATTTTCACATTTGATAAAGACTTTTATATTAATTACTTTATGGGGTTTTTTGTGGTTGGAATAATTTTCCGCTAGCATAGTCACTTTTTGATGTTCTTTCTTTGATTTTCTCCTTTCTCCTCCCAATTCACAGTGGGTTATTTTTATTGTTTCACTTTTGAATTTGCTATATGCGATTTTGTTTAACATGTGATTTTACACATGGTAATTTGGGTACACATGATTCACAAGGTATTTCTATGACCTAGGACAGCGCCATACCCACACACTAACCCTTCATTTACCTCTTGTCTTTTCCATCTCGGTGGAAATTACATCTGTGGAGGCAGCAGTCCTTTATGCGATTTTCTCATTTAATCTTCAGTTCCGTTGCGCGGATACACCACTCATATTTCATTACCATCAGCGAGAGGAGCATTCAATAGTTCTCTGTCCGAGGCAGGGAGTTGGGAGATCTGGCTACTGTAGAGAAAAGACTTCATTTCATCTATGGTTGGTGAGACTTTGGAAGAGTATACATCAGCATAGAAATCCCGAAACGTTGAAAGAATACCAGAGTGGGAGGAAACCAGGTCTCCCAAGAGGTTAGAAATTGCCTCTATATGGGAGGATCCTCTTTGTGATCTCGCCATCATAGCCAGCATATGGCCTGTGTTTTCTCCCTCCTCGAAAAATCTTTGTTGAAGAAAGAACCTTTTATTTTCAGCTTTTGTTAAAACCATACGTTTAGCTATATGTTGAGCCTCATGCCAAGGTCTTTCAGTGTGTTCAGAAGGGGAGTCAACGGAAGCAGACTCAGTCCTCTCAAGCTCCTGCAGCACAGATTGTTCCCAGAATCTGGTCTTGGTCTTAATGGCAGCAATTGTTTTAATAAATTGGCCACGTAGAAAGGCCGTCAGCACATGCCAGAAAATTCCAAGACTAGTTGACAATTTGTTCAGGTGAATAAATGTGGTAAGGATGTTACCAATGGGATCAGTATTAGGAAATAGCGTCAACCAGAATGGGTTATTTTTTCAATAAACACGCTTAACTACACCAGATGTGAGAATCTAGATACACAGGGGAGAATGGTCAGAGACAGTTCTCGCCTCATATCATGAAGAGTACACTAAGGGGAGCATCATTGCCCAGGCCATGATTAATCCTGGAAAGTATGCCATGCGTTGCTGAATGGTATGAATAACATTTAACCTGCGGGTGTTTGGATCCCAATACATCCCTTAGGCCCAGTTCCAACAGAAGCCGAGCAAAGGAGGTAGGACCTCTCCCAGATCGTTGTTGTGGAGCATTAGTAGAGAATTTGTCAAGGTCTGCATCCAAATAGTTATTAAAATCCCCTACGATGAGTGCAGGAATACTGGGGTGATGCGCTAGGAAATTAGCCAGAAGCTTAATGACCTCTATGGGAAAAGGAGGAGAAACATAAATGTTCACTATAATGCAGACCAGACCATCTAGATTACACAATAAAAAAATATAGCGACCATATGGGTCAATGAGTGAGGCTGAGCATGCAAAAGGAACACTCGGGCAAACCAACACACTAACCCCTCTGGAGTAGGAGGAGAAGACAGAGTGGAACTGGGTGCCGAACACATGGGTAGAGAACAGGGGTGCATGGGCAGGAGACATATGGGTCACTTTTAAGCAAACCAGAGAGGAGCCCAGGTGTTTAACCATGTGAGATACAGACAGCTGTTTCACTCGGTCTCCCAAACCCCGTACATTCCTGCTTGTGATCACATTATGCTTAGCCATAGAGCCCTAAAACACGAAAATATAATGACAAATACAAGAGAGCCCAATTTATTAAAGGACTGAGTAAGGTTTGAGGAGCAACATAATAGGGTAAGCAAATAGAGGTACACATACCGTGAGGATTAGGATAGTCCGCGACCATAAGAGTAATTTCTGCAGAAAAAAGAAATAAGTAAGTAGGGAACACAAGGGACCAACAGGATCCAACCTTTTCCGATAGTCAGTATGTAATGTCCAGGAGGGACTAGCAAGCAGGGGGCTAAGTTTAATAGCCGGCACAAAGGAGCCAACAGATAACATGGCATGTACCTCATCCATAGGCACAGTTGGTAGTGACTTGTGGAAACAGTTAACCGCCTTTGCAATATCGACCTGAAAAAACAGACAAATCCCTTGATAGCAGACCGGTACTAGTATGCAGAAGGAGTAGTTAGCAGTAATCAGGTTGCCCTCCGGCGTCTAACCAACTCATCTCACAGGGAACGTTCCTCCCTGTCCAGCCACCGCATTGCCAGCGTAGGCTTTTCGAAAAAGTGGATTTCATCTTTGGCTACCGCTCGCAGGCGCGCTGGGTAGAAATATGGCATACTGCAATTCCAGGGAACGAAGCCTCTTTTTCACTTCAGTGAACTGAGCCCATTGTTTTTGTACCTCCGCCGAGAAATCGGGGAACATTGAGATCTTAGAGGTGTCCATCACAAGAGCATCCTCCATTGATCTAGCCTTAGAAAGAATGACATCACGATCCTTGTAATTGAGCATTTTAAACAGGAAAGCTCTAGGAGAATTGCCTGGGGGCTCCACTGCAAACATCAGTGAGAATGAATCCTTCCCAAATTTAGTTAACAGCCACTGTTCTATAAACTGCACTGGATTTTTACCCTCCATCTTTTCTTTTTTTCTTTTGCGGAGTCTATTTTCTAAATCATAGAGCCGTGCACAGTGTTTAGCCACCAGCAGTTGTTGAGCATGTGATTCTCTTTGCATAGGGGCCCAATCATCTTCCAGGGTACTGATGCGCCTTTCAATGGCTGAAGTGCGGTCCCGCAATTTTTGCATATCTTGGCGGAGGAATGTGATTTCTGTTTTTACCCCCTTAACCTCTGAAGCCAGGGCTGAAATGGAGAAGTTTCATGAGGTAACTGCAGAGAAGATGTCCTGCAACGTGGGTTCCGGCCCAGCAGGGTCTGGGGTAAAGGCTGTGTGCATGGTTTGGATGACAGGGGAGGTACTCAGTGTCCCTTGGAAGTAATGGCGCCGTTGGATCTTCAAGTGGCACTCTGTCATCGGCGTCAGACTGAGAGCTGCTGTGATCATCTGGCATATTGTCAGGCATCACAGAGGAGTCCCATGCTGCAGGCTTGGAGTACAGCTTCTGAGCCGCCTCCTTGCATTTCTCCTTCGCTGTTCTCTGTGGCAAGCCACCATCTTGGGCCTCATGGTCCGGTGCCAGGCGAGTGGTAGAGCCTCATCTGGACATCGCTCTGGTGGGAAGGGAGCACGGCAGTCTGCAGCACAAACGTTCAGCAGGCACCGCAGGGCAATGTATCTCTGAGAACGGGTAGTAACAGCCGATTAGCAGGATAAAAGAAAGGATATTCAGCGGAGCTCACAAGCCATGCGTCTGGCTACATTGTTCTTAAGCATTTATTATTACCTTCCCTATACAGATTTGTGGTGTGTTTGCAACTTTTGCACATGTTTATCATTACCTTTTTTCACCATTTATATGTACTGATTTAATTGCTTTTCATGGTGTATTTGCACTTTATTTTGTTTTTCTTTATTGAATAAGCGCCACATTATCATCTTTATATTCAATATCAAAAATCACACGTGTCCACAGGTTTTTAAACAGGGATGACTAAAATAAACAAGCAGAGCTGTTTCACATATTATAGGTCTGTTAAAGTGATTCTAAGGGAAAAAAAAACATTAAAAAAATAAAATAATAATAAACATGTCATACTTACCTGCTCTGTGTAATGGTTTTGCTTGCTCCCAAGCTGCCCTCTGTGTATCCATTGACACACAGAGAGCTGCTCAACCCCACCCCCTGTCTCTCCTCACTGGCTATGATTGACAGCAGCAAGAGCCAATGGCTTCCCTGCTGCCTCGATCTCTAGTGAGGAGAGAGAGCCACTGCTCTCGGACATAGTGCTGGATTGAGATGGGGCTCAGGTAAGTATAAGAGAGGGCTGAAGGGGGGGGGGGAGCTGCACACAAAAGTGTTTTTTTTTTTTACCTTAATACAGAGAATGCACTAAAGCAGGGTTCCACCCAAAAGTGGAACCTCCGCTTTTATGCTTCCTCCCCCCCCTCCGATGTCACATTTGGCACCTTTCAGGGGGGAGAGGTGGACGGGAACCTGTTTTTGACAAGTCTCCTTCCCCACTTCTGGGAGACGGCCCGCGGCCTGATCTCCTGGAAGTTGGGCCCTCATCCTTCCCCCGCCTCTGGGCCAATTAGAAAGCGCAGCGTGCCTCCCGCATGCGCAGTAGGGAAACAGCAGTGAAGCTGAAAGACTTCACTGCCTGGTTCCCTTGGCAGGAATGGCGGCGGCAGCACCCGGGAGTCGATCCGAAGATCGGCTTGGGTGCCGACATCGCTGGCTCCCTGGACAGGGAAGTGCCCTAATATTAAAAGTCAGCAGCTACAGTATTTGTAGCTGCTGACTTAAAATTTTTTTCACCCAGGCTGTACCTTCTACCTTTAGAACCATTTTAAAAATGCATAAATAGAGTTTAACCATTGGTATTTTTTACCTACTTGCATAAACACTAACCCCAGTGGTATCATAAGATCATGGCTCCAACTGCATTAGTATTGTTTTGTTTTTTTTGAGCCAGCGATCAGCTGTTTTGTAAATGTGACCCGCGTGGCCCGATCACTTTTACAGTGCTGTGAAGGGCTGACCCCCAGCCGCTGCCACCTGCAGTGTTTCCCAGAGTTGGGATTTTTTTTTAAAGTTTCCTTCTCGTGATAAAAAACTGTGCTGAGATTAATGGAAAGCACCAAAGCCCCCCATGTGTCACATAGATTATAGTTGATAGACATCCAAGCTTCTATTCCTACACTCTGGGGACACTGAAACAAGCAAGGTGTTATCATATATCTCTATATTGCTCATTTTGTCTGCTTGCATGCATAATCTGATACCTGTTGGCATCAAAAGATGGTGGTAGTCTTTATATGGCCTGATTATTGCTTGGATAATAGTGTGCAAAGTGGCACTTTAAAAGCAGCAAGTATTTATGTATATCAGTCTTATCACAGTTGTATTTGGGTCAGATTAAGATATTAAGTAAAAATGTATTAAGAGAACAGTTTGATGAGCGGCAGATTGTGATACATTTGTACTAGTAGTAGATTATGTAAGCTGGTAAGACTTTAGTAATCGCATGAAATGCTGACTTTGTTTTATTTTTTTTCTCCAAAAGAGAATTATAATCATGGAAATTGTCACACGATCAGCCAAAGCAATCCTCCGGCACTACTTGCAGGTACATGCTAATTGTGAGAAGAAATTTAGTATAAATGTTTTCTGTATGCTAATGCTTTCAGTAGAATGCCAATAAGTTATATTAGCAAAAACCCAATACAACTTTTGCAAATTGAATTGATGCATTGCAGAGCTGCTCTGGGTCATGTGACCTAACATGCTGGCTTTAGGTCACATGGCCCAGAACCAAAGAGCCACAAAATGGCTTTTTTTTAATCAAATTATACAAAAATTGTAATTGGCTTCTATGGCCAACAACTCCACTTATGTGCTCCATTTTTTTTTCTCCATTCTTCACAAATCAGTCTGATTGGAAGAGCTTTCTGTACACAGCAATACATATTCATTGTTACTCTCTTGTTAACCTTTTGTAGGCAGATAGGTCATTTCACTTGTGACACACGGTACGATTATTAGCAGGGGATTGTCTATTGACAGACTGTTGTCCTAAAATCTTACCGTTAGTATGCTCCTTTTGACAATTGTTGTCCAACCTTCGGCCAACAAATGTTGGATGGCAGGCTAGAAAATTTTCGGCGGACAACGGCTTGACGTCTGATTTTCGTATGGTCAGTACACAAATCCGTCACGCAAAAGTCGAAAGTACAAACACGCATGCTCAGAATCAATGCTCACCAAACAAGAGTTTAGCAGAAGGGGCCCAAAGGTTGGCGCTCAAGAGCTGAAATTCCTCGTAGTACGTCACTAGGTTCATGTTTGTGGCACGACAATTGTGTACCGTTAGTATGCAAGACAAGATCCTGGCATACGCTCTTTTGACAAAAATCAGACGCTCGGTTGGCCAACAATCGTACTGTGTGTACGAGGCTTAAGACTACCTTTATTTTCTAAATTGTGTAGATAGGTATTTTGATTTATATGCAAGGATGCCTGTAACCAACCTCATTCTCTGTGCCAGGGAGTAGAGACCTCTGCCTTGTCGGCTGCAGTGAGCCATTTTCTGAATTGCTTTCTGAGTTCTTACCCCAACCCTGTGGCCCATCTGCCTCCCGATGAACTAATCACTCGCAAAAGGAAGAACAAGAGAAAGATGCGTCCATTGGAAAATGGAGACAGCACTGCGTGGACCAGTATGACTCCAGCTGATCTGTGGAGACGAATCCAGAGCAATGCCAAAGACAGCTTTGATTTTACCCTATCAAGGTGAGACGTATGATTACTGGATAGGTTTGTTTTCCTTCTTTAGAATGCTACTAATGTTGCTATATAAAATGAAGAAGCAAATGCTGGAAGCACATATTACCCAATCAGCCATCATCCATTGTTGTTGTTTGTGCTCTAAGTTGGTAGCCTGACTGTTTGCTTTCAGTCAGTGTATTTCACAGCACTGTGTCAAATAAACATTTGCCACAGTGCAAATGTATCACACTTTAATAATATCATTTATCTCCATTTATCACTGTCATTGTGTTGAAAAACTCAAATTTAAAGTATACCTGAAATGGGCAAAAAAAGTATCAGATGAAAAACACTTGTGAGTATATTCCATAAAGTGCCCGATTTTACCTTACTTGTTACATTAACCGTCTGACAGCATTTTCTTTTACTTTTTGGATAGAAAATAGTTAAAACCAGTTTTGGCTATCTGTATCCTGCTAAGGAGATTTCCCTTCACTTCCTGTCTCAGAGACACAACTGGAAGTAAGAGGAATTGTCTTCACACTAAGGAATTCTTGCTTAGACAGTTGTCACCAAAGCAAATGTCCCCATTGATTTTACCTTTAATCATATTCCAGTGACTTGACAACTGAAAATGTTGTATTTTCACTCACTTTTAATACTAGAGACAATAGTCACCAGGACGAATATAGAGGGTGAATCTCTACAATGGGGACACAGACAGCAATAAAACCAGACTGACTTCTAACCCTTTGTTTTATTGTGTTCAAAACTAATAAAAAGAAGTTGGCTTTCGATATACTTTATATGCTTCTTTGGGAGATGGGGAGAGGTGTGACTACTCAGCCCATATTCAGGAGGTCAGTGCATTCTGGGTGGCTCTGACAGTGTTTATTTATTTTATCTTTTTTTTTATTACAGGTGCTTATATAGCACCATAAATTTACGCGCTTTACACATATATTATAAATTCACATCAGTCCCTGCCTTCAAGGAGCTTGCAATCTAAGGTCCCTAACTCACATGTATATACACATACTATAGTCAATTTAGACAGGATCCAGTTAACCTACCAGCATGGCATTGGAGTGTGAGAGGAAACCGGAGAACCTGTAGGAAACCCACACAGGCACAGGGAGAACATGCAAACTCCAGGCAGTACTGTCACCTGATAGCACAGTCTGGCTCCACCAGCTAGCTTAATCATTTTTTGTCCACTACAGGTTTACCATGACCACATATAAATATAACTATGGCTTGATAAATACTCTATTTATCGGCGTATAATACGCACCTTCAATTTAAGAGGGAAGTTTCGGGAAAAAAACATACATTTTAAGTCAAGATCTTTGAAGCAAAATAAGGGTCACAGTCCATCAATGCAGCCTGATCAGTGCCCATCTGCAGCCTTACCAGTTCCCATCAATGCAGCCTGCACAGTGTCTATCAGCAGCCTCTCTATTGCCCATTAACGCAGCCTGCACAGTGCCCATCAGCAGCCTCACCATTGCAGATTATTGCAGCCTGCACAGTGCCCATCAGCAGCCTCACCATTGCAGATTATTGCAGCCTGCACAGTGCCCATCAGCAGCCTCACCATTGCAGATTATTGCAGCCTGCACAGTGCCCATCAGCAGCCTCTCCATTCCCCATCTGCAGCCTCACCATTGCCCTCTAGTGAAGGCATGAGGAATTAGTAAGAGAACCTGACTTTACCCTGTCCTCTAAACCTGTTTCCTCCCTATTTCTTGATACATCATGATGAATTGGGGACAGGAGATAAACACCCATGTGTTCAATCACATATTTATTCAAACAGTTATACAGAATGATGACCAATGCCTCATGTCCCAATGCATGCACACAAACATACACACTTCTTATATGAGCAGTAAACTCCTTAATAACTTGTATTATCCTAATACCATGCTTGTAAAATCTTTATCCATTATAAAACAACTATTAATACAGTCTGAGAGATGTGTTAATTGACACTTATGAATTATATATTAATATAGTTTCCTCAAGGCTGGGTTCACACTAGAGCATGGAGTGGCTCACAGCAGGGGGTCCTGTGCATCTCCATTCACCGGTTCCGGTCCAATTTCAGCCCAAATTATTGCCTGAATTTGGACCTGAAATGGACCAAAAGACGCACAGGACTCCTGTGCAATTCGCACCGGAACCGCTCCAGAGATGTGTGAACCGGCTCCATAGAAAGCCGGTCACAATCTCCTGTTATGCAAATTGGATGTGGAGAAACCTGCATCCAATTCGCAATAGTGTGAACCCAGCCTAAATCATATATTTGTCTCTAATCTATCCCTTTATCCTGCATTCAGTGTTTCTATGGAGCACTTGGTTGAGAAGCTTAGCCTGCAGAAAGTGACGCTGCTCCGGGAGTTCTGCATAAAGACTGGAGTCCAGGTACTGTCTCAACATGTACAAGGAATGTCATGTTACTGTCTGCAGGGTTCAATCTGCAGATGTGTCAGCTTTCTGACATATATTCAGAGTAATATCATTCAAAGACAAATTGTTTTCTCTATGCGTTTCCCTCCACTGTAGTAAGTTCATTTCAAGTCTATGATTAATCTGTAAATCAGAATGACTATTTAATTCATATAGAAGCTGATAGTTGTCAGTATTTCTACTTGGGTGCTATTTTACCAATATGTAGCCTATATGAATATGTTGTAAGTCAAAAATTCACACCTGTGACCAAAGTCTGAAGAAAAAAATGCGTGCTGTGATCGATTCTTCTAAAAAAAAAAGCAGTGGTTCTCGTTTAGGAAAATGTCAGGGGAAACAATTAATCTAGTCTATTGTGTTTCCCCATGGAATCCGATTTGTCGTTGTGGGGCTACATTGATTAGGATGATTATTGACTCAGACAATGAGGTTGTTCACTCAGCGAGCTCTACATGGCATTAAAAACCTACCAGCTGGTGCTGTAAATTCTCATCTTCCCCTTTGCTACAAGTGCCCCAAATAGACTTTTAGAAACACACTGTATATTGTATTTCTTTCTTAGGTTCTTCTCCGGGAATATAACTTTGAAAGCCGTCATAAGCCAGCTTTTACAGAAGAGGATATACTAAATATGTTCCCCATAGTCAAACATATCAACATTAAGGCCAAGGAGGCAAATGAGATGTTTCAAAAGGCCCAGATTAGCATCCAGCAGGGTAAGACATTTTTGCTAAACATAAACTTGCTTTTCATTATGATTTTTCTTGTAGTTGGCAGACTTTTGTAACGTTTAAAAATAAAGATTTGTATAAAATGGATATTAAAAAAAGTAAAAAAAAAACAAAGGGAAGTAACCCACAGCAGTTACTTTGTTTCCACCCAGTGGCGGAATTATCAGGTCGCAACAGTCGCACTTGCTACTGGGCCCTGTAGTTTCGCCAATTCATGGGGGCCCTCCACCCACCTGTTTGCCAGTGTGAGGGGGCCGCTACCCGTGTGAGGGGCCTACCTGACTGGCTGACTGTCCTGTCACTGTGTGTCCACTCTGGCTGCTGTTCGTTCCGCCGAGGAGAGGGGGGCTTTCGCCCACTGAGGGGAGACAGAGAAGGCAGAGGCAACGCTGACACTGTGGACCGCCCCGCCCCCGCCTATACAGGGACATAGAGAATGTAGGGAGGCGGGGCGGACACTCAAAAATTAAGTCAGCAGACCTGCTGACACCAATTGAGAGAAGCCGGGGGAGGAGCTTTCCCCTCTGCGGCTGCGTGGAGTACCTGTACCGTCGAGGTTTCTACCCATGAGGCAAGGCATCCTGGCTGGAGAAGGCACGGTGACAGAATTCCCGGGGAATCAATTGATTGACGGTAAGTCAATCAAGTGACATTTTGCAGAGCAATCGATCCCAACCTCCACCACCTGTGCCTCTTACTGATCCTATTCCCCCACCACTGCTCTCATCCCTATCCCCCCTCATTACTTCTACAACAGAGGTGATGGGGGGGATAGGGATGAGATCAGTGGTGGAGAATAGAATCAGTAAGAGGCACAGGTGGTGGTGGGAGAGGATGGCACCACCACAGCTACCACCCCCCCAAGTACCACCACTGCCACCCCCCTCAGCACCACCGCTGCCCCCCCTTAAGTACCACCACTGCCACCCCCTCAAGTACCACCGCTGCCACCCCCCAAGTACCACCGCTGCCACCCCCCCTCAAGTACCAACGGTTTCCCCCCAAATACCACCGCTGCCACTCCCCCAAGTACCACCGCTGCCACTCCCCCAAGTACCACCGCTGCCACTCCCCCAAGTACCACCGCTGCCACTCCCCCAAGTACCACCACTGCCACCCCCCTCAAGTACCACTGCTGCCACTCCCCCTCAAGTACCACCGCTGCCACTCCCCCTCAAGTACCTCTGCTGCCACCCCCCTCAAGTATCACTGCTGCCACCCCCCCTCAAGTATCACTGCTGCCACCCCTCAACATCACCGCTGCCACCCCCCCTCAAGTACCATCGCTGTCACCCCCTTTAACATCACCGCTGCCACCCCCCCTCAAGTACCATCGCTGCCACCCCCTTTAACATCACCGCTGCCACCCCTTCTCAACACCACCACTGCCACCCCCCTCAAGTACCACCGCTGCCACCCCCCTCAAGTACCACTGCTGCCATCCCCCTCAACATTACCGCTGCCACCCCCCTTAAGTACCACTGCTGCCACCCCCTCTGAACACCACCATTGTCACCCCCCCCCTCAAGCCCTCAAGTACCACCGCTGCCACCCCCCTCATGTACCACTACTGCCACCCTCAACTACCACCATTGCCACCCCCCCTTAAAAAAAAGTATCAAAATCATGCTTTTTCGGGGGGCCTTCGTGATTTCTTGCACCGGGGCCCTGAAGTTTCTAGTTAGGCCTCTGTCTCCACCTTTATTAGCCTAGAGCCAACAAATGTTGGTTCCCAATAGGTCACTATGGCTTACTGCTATTTGCCTCACTGAATAAAGTACCCATAATTTTGACTTTTATCATCAGTTCAGGAAATAGTTCAGTGGCTTTTGAACAGGAATATTTGTGCTAAAAATAGGCTTATCTGACAAGATTGTGTGTTATTGAGAATTAAAGAACTGTCTTATGAGGTTATTTCATATAAAGAAACCTACAACTGTCTTTCAGGTATACAATGTAACACTGTACTCACAAGGTGTACTTTCAGGAATACTATAGTAAAGTAAAAATTATTACTCCTGGATTAGAATACTTGTTAGTATCAAAACCGCTAATTGGTTTGTATTTCCAAGAAGATGGCACAGTAAGGAATTACAGTTCTATGTACTTTGGCTGACCTTTTGTAAGGAAAGTTACTTACTAGTAGAGATGGGAAGGCCTGGCAAGAAAAAGGAAAAATTGGTAAAAAAAAAAGTTTTTTTTTCCCCGCTTTTTTTTTTAAAGCCGTGTTTTGTTTTTTTTTCTGCAAAAAATTGGAAAGAAAAAAAAAAAGTATGGAACATGTTCTTTCACAATGATAAGTAATATATAGTATCTATGTGGTATTCAACATGAAGACCTTCTTAGAGTCTTAAATTATTACAAGTTCTCTCAGCTGAAGACAAGCAAATTCTGGAATACGATTCAAGTAACACTGCACTTCTCAATGCAGTTCTCAAACAAGAGAAATGTACATTTCTGCCACAAGGGGGCACTGCAAGCAAAAGGCTTCAGTTTAGTTTTCTTGTGGGCTCCATCTTGTACCTCCTGCAGATTGTCAGGGTATAGTAGATCATAGTTTCTGTCCTCTCAGGCTTTAAAGATAAACTAACAAATTAGTTTATCTTTATAACCTTTAAATGATTCCCATTAATGTTCTCCGCCATCACAGCATAATGTTTATCTATAGTCTGGTCAGTAAATTGTTTTTTTTTCTCCTCCTCTCAGTAAAATGGTGAGACCAACATCTAGAGTTTGGAAAACTTTCTACGGTACAATTTCTGATGAGAGCAAATCTGCAATTTGCAAATATTGTGAGAAGAAATACTCTTTTCCAAATGCTACAAGGATGACACAACACATCCTGGCATGCCATAAAAACATTAAAAAATACTTTATGGAATTAAATTATGAGGATCATAATGAAAGTGAGAATAGATTTTTTTCCCTTCAGAGTTCTCATTCCAGAAATGCTCTTTCTGCTGCTTCTGGATCATCACAAAGTGTTTCTTCACCAGCAGCATCTTCAAGTAAGGAAGTGTTACAAACCACGTCCTCCCAAAAATACACAATCCCTTCATTTTTAGATACAGCGAAAATCAGTAGAACATTAATCAAGCTCTTGTAAGAGCAATATATGCTTCTAGATCAGCATTGTCAATAACTGAAAATGAATACTGGGAGGAAGCTTTTACATTATTATGAGGGAAAGAGGGTGGTTACCTGTTCTCATGTATAGGTGAAATGTTCTTACCATATGTGGTCCTTGTTATTCCATTTGTAATAAAAAATACAATTTTAAAAAGCAATATCTTACTGAATAAGTTGTACTTTTATTTGAAGCATAATACTCTTATTTACACTGCGTTTCACCTTCCTAGTGTAAGAAAATTACTTTCAATTTGTAAAATTACTCCACACTAATTTTTTTTTTCATTTTCCTAAAACTTCTATTTATTTTGCGGGAAAAAAAAAAAGGGAAAAGAGAAATTTTACATCTCTACTTATGGGAATTTTTTTCTGCTTACAAGTTCCAGGAACCACCTACACACTTAAAATATATCTGAACCGTAGTTGGATAAACTTTAATTTGCTAAAGAACTGTAAAACAATTGTCATATGTTTTTATATTAAGAAAATTCTGCTTTTCTGTTTTTTTTCATCGTTTTTTTGCATCTTGGTGCTGCTGACCTCATCCAGCCTCTTCCAGTCACTGTCTTCCTACTTGCACTCTGCTCTCAAACAATTTTCTGACTGTGACAATGGATAGGAATGGCTATATAATGTGTGTTGGCATGGCTGCTTGTAGTCTAAACCAGGGGCTTATGTGACAGGGTGACTACACAGGAGCACAGCTGGGAGACATTTGTCACTGTATAACAGTGTCCAAACAAGAGCCTTCATGGTATAATCACCAGGTGTTGTTTTAATGAAAAATGTATATTTACAAAAGTTTGAAAAAAAAAGCTTTGAAAACTACATTAGCCCAAAAGTATGGGCCACATACTGTTTTAGCTGCATTCATTTGATAGTGCTTAGCATAAATAGATTAATGCAGAGTCCTTGATCTGTTGAACCATAATGGTTAGGTAGCACAATATATTGCACATTGTACATTACCATGTTAAAGATTATATCAGATTTTAGAAATCCGGTTTAGATATATTTTAAGTGCACTTATAGCAAATTTGTTGAGTACTATTATTAATATCATTTATGCAGTGCCAACATTTTATGCAGCACTTTTATATACATGTATGTACATTCCTGTCAGTCCTTGCTTTCGTGGAGCTTTTACGGGGCTTACAATCTAAGGTCCTCAACTCATATGCCAACTTACACTTACTGGGATCAGTTTGGACTGGTGCCAATTAACCTACCATCTTGCATTTGGAGGGTGGGAAGAAACCGGAGTATCTTGAAAAAACCCACTGCAAGCACAGGGAAAACATGTAAACTCCATGCAGGTAGTATCCTGGTTAGAATTCCAACCAAGGACTCTAGGGTACATATCTGTGTCCACACAGACAATACTAAGCACAATCCTTACTATTTAACTGTCTATTACCAGACCTTCTTTTGGCCTTTAAGGCTATGTCACTGGGCTGCTTGAAGTGGTTGTATTTCCCCCGTTACCCCCTTATACTTAAATTCCGATTGTGATCCAGCTCTGTGTGGGGTGGGGGGAGCTGTGCTTTGTGTTTTTATGGACGCACACAGCCTGGCTTGGGAGCATGCCCAGATGAGTGACCCTATAGCAGGGAGCTTGCTGTGGGGCACTCAGAGCAGAGGAGGAGTGGAGAGCCCGAGTGGGGGAGGTTCTGAGCCACTCTCTGAAATAGCATTGCACACAACAGGTAAGTATAACATGGTTGTTATTTTAAGAAAAAAAAATATAGCCTTTAGAACTGCTTTAGCAGTAGGTTTAGGGCTTAGTCTAGAAGAGAATAGCACTTTGGCTATATTGCTTGTCTGGTTAATTTCTTCCATCTCATTTAGCAAATACCTAATATGCCTTGTAGTAACATTGTCCAGGTTTATAATCAAACTTTCTGAATGAACTTGTTGCCCTCTTTGTTTTACAGGTGGCCTAAGGGAAGGTGTGGGTTTGTTAAATGAAGCTCTGGCCCAGTTCAACAGTGTGTATGGTGCTGTACATCCCGAGATTGTTGTGTGTCTGCGTCTGCTTGCCCGAATCAAGTTTCTTTTAGGGGATATAGCAGAGGTGAGAATTTTGACTTATTTTGTAGAAAGCATTTTAAAAGCCAAAGTCCTGGTATGGTTATCTTTAATTAGCCACACCTCTACATTAAAGCTATAACTTTAGTCAGAAAATTTAGTCCTGCTTGATCATTTGAAGCTGGCCCCTTTTGCAGGTATAGCTATGTAATAGAGAAATAAAGTTCAAGTAATCAAGTGTCTTTGTTTGGACACTTGATTACTTGAACTTTTATTTCTATTTTTTCGTGTTTATGATATGTTATGCACTTTGGCACTTTATTTTTTCCAATATTTAGATACACGCACTTTTGTGATTTTTTTGCACTGTTGCACTTTTTATGGCATTTAAATAAATGTATGTAATATGACTTGTGTTTGTCTTTTTGATTAAAAGACCAACAGATATAACTTTTTTGTTTTACATATAAAACATTTTATTACCTACTAAGATAAATATGAAAAAACAATTCAGCCACATTTAATAACTAAAGTGCAGGCATACATTGAAACCCAATAGTTAAAATTACAGGTCCTACCCTATGTAATAATCAAAGATGTATATTGTCTGATAACCACTTGTATTTTTCTACAAATCCCAACTCAAGCCACAAGCTTTTTTAATTTAAGTTTTGGGTACAGTGGGGGCTTAGAGTGTCTTTCAGGTTATAATTGCTGTGTCTGTTGAATTTTCTATCAAATTTTAACGGTGATTGATTATGTAAGTGAAATGTAAGTGATAATAGAGACATTTGCCCTTGAAAAGGTTGCCACTTGAGATCACACTTTCACAGTCCTTACACAGGTATGGATCCCAGTGCTCTCAAAAGCATAGTACACACTGCTAGTTTTTTTGTTCAACCCAGCGGGCTGAACAAAAAGAAAAACCAGACAGCTCAGGTTGGGGCTGCTGTACTAACACTCTGATGTTAGTACGGCGATCTCCCCTGCTGCTCTATTCTGTTCTGACAGTGCGACGATCCCCCACTAGAACACTCTGGTTGGTGTTCTCAATGGCTGAGAGCGCTGATCTGGAGCCAGTCGGCAGACCTTTTTCGGTCATACCCCTTCGACAGAAGCTGGCTTCTGTTGGACCGGCTGCAGTACAAACGGGCCGAATCTCGCCTGGTTTCTATTGAACCAGCCAATGCTGCCCGACATTCAGCCCGTGTGTACAGCGCTTTAGGCTCTTTTCACATGTACTGCAGTGACCTGCTTTTTTCCGCACTGGAAGAATGCAGGTCACTGCAAGGACACAGAATTAATAATAAAATAAAGCTTTTTTTATTACTTTGTCTCTTACAGCTATCATAGGATGGAAGTATTGAGTGTGCAGTGTCTCAATAGCAGTGTTTATAGCAATAGATGAGTGACATCGTAACTCACCTGGTATAAGGTCCAAAACTGCCCATTACTGTCATGTTGTGTGAGTGACGGATGCAATCAATTAGCGCCATTTGGTTTGCCCCAATCTCCTTATCTGCCTCCTCCCCTTCAATATAGCTAGCACAGTGACAGTGATTAGGGTTGTTATGCTAGACATCCTGTTTACCAATGCCTCTCTAAAACAATGCGTTTTTCTCTCTCTCTGTTTTTCTCCCTCACTCCTTCATTTACACCACAAACAAGAAAAGGATGTGATGTCAGAGGAAATAACCTTGAAATATGCATAGCAATTAAACGCACATAAAAACGCGTGTCAGCGCACATCACCATGCATTAAAATGCACGTCGAAGTGCATAAAAATGCACGTCAACGCCTGTCAATGGAAGGCAATGCACATCCAGTTTTCAAGTATTTTTATGCATTTTAAAGCACATTTGTATGTGAACAGGCCCTCAAGAGACGTACAAAGGCTTAAAGAGATTGTAAAGCTCTCTGTGGAAGTTGTACCTATAGCTAAGCCTAGAATAAGGCTGGCCTATAGGTACTGTAAATATCTCCTAAACAGGCGGCGTTTAGGAGATATTTACTGTGTTTTGTGCCGATGATGTAATCTGCACACCCGCGGTGAAGAAACGTCCGTTTGTGTCGTTTCTTCGCGAGTAAGTGCCGTGACTGGCGGCTCCCGCCCGCATGCGTCGAGCGACTCCGGCCAGTCACAGAGCCGGAGTCCGCGGCCCCAGAAGAAAGAGGGGCGAAGATGGACGTGGCCTGCAGCGGGGACAGCACAGGCTTCGTTTGCAGGTAAGTGTCACATAATGTGCTCGTATGCGATGCATACGAGCACATTATGCTTTTACTTTGCAGGGGCAGAGGAAGGAAGTAAAACCCATCAGGGTTTACGGCCTCTTTAAACCTGATAGCATTTTGGGAGATGGGCTTTTGTTCTGGTGTGTAAAAGAGTAGAAAATATACTCTGCTGTTTTTAGTTTGAAGTAAGTGCTATCAGTAATGTGATCACAGTAACCAAATACATTTTTAATTTCCATTACAGGCTGCCATAAGGCAACACAGATCGATTTTAATTTAAACACTTTGATAAATGAGGACCACAATTTGGGTGTATTTCAGGACTGCCATAAAAGACCACTTACCAGTTTTTACGTGAAAGCATCAAGTCTTCTAAAAGTGCAAATAATTTAGAGGAAACGTCTGTAGTTTGTTACTATGTTAATCAACTCATGTTGGACCCAGTTTGGAATATTTGCTGTTTCTATGTGATTTAATATTGCTGGCATGTAAACAATAAAATGTACAACACAGCAACCAAATGTTAAAAGTGTAGCCATGAATAACTCACTCTGACATAAACTAGTAGTACTGCATATAACCGCAAGGTTTATTAAATGTGTTCTTTTTATGACCAGGCTCTGGATGATCAGCAGAAAGCAGTGATAATGACGGAGAGAACACTGGGATATGACAGCACAAACGCCATCCAAGATTATGTAGGTGTTTTATGTGCTATAGGCTATACAATTTTGAGTTAGGCAGATTTAAAGGACAACTTTACTACAGCTGTCCTTTAGTTAATCCCTCTACCACCTGAAGTGTAGCCTGCCTGGTAAAATACTTACCTTCCTCCCTGTTCGATGATTGGTACATAACATAATGCAGAAGTAAAGGGCAAAGGCATAGCTTGCCTTCCAATTTTTAACAGCCTTTTTTTTTTTTACAATTTTATAGTGTGATGCACTGACAATCTCTGTGTTTTAATTAGTATCGTTCCATTAAAATAAGGTTGGACCGGGTTATTTGGACAGGAATTTGAGTGATAGTGTTATTTTCACAAGTTTGCAAGTGCTAAAACTTTGAATGACATTGAGCATGCTTGCATTAGTGTTTGACACTTAATAAAAGCAAATGTCATCCAAAATAGCCAAGTTATTTGTCAAGACCAGGGTGTATTTTTTACAGTCTTTTCTTTTGTGGAATCAGTTATGGAATTAGATCCAGCCCAACTAATCCCCCCCCCGAATGCACCTCTCTAGCAGCTTACACATAACAGTGATCATTGTTATCAGCATGCAGGAGATCACTATTGCAGTGATCTGTGACTGAAGGGATAGGCAAGAAAGGACTGGAGAAGCTCTGTTCTTCAGAGTCAAGGAACATGCTGAAAAACCATTGATGCCAAGGTGGAATCACGTGATTTCCCCTCTAACAATAGCGAGGAAATATTGTGTTTATATTGTGCTACAGAATGCCCAGTGGGTTGATAAGCTCCTGAGCTTAGTACTGGACTACAGTTGTCACTGACAGCCAGCGTTTTCCAGCATAAGCACTCACCAGAAATTGCTGATGCAGCTTATATAAGGTGCATTTAAAATGCCACTGGGTGCCAATTTAATGCAATTCTAAAGTTGTATCTGGTTAAATTAAGTGGTTAACCCCCAAAAGTGGTATTTTCTGATATTTTAGTTTTGGATCGTAGGCGTTTTGAGTTACCCCCTAGCTTTTTATATTTCTTGGGGTTTCTGACTGCACTGAAGGCAAATCTGTCAGCCATTTTCAACAGTTAAAATTAAATTGATATTAAAGTCATTTTTTTATGAGTTGCCTATAGTATGACATACATATTCTTGCTATTCTTTTTTTTAAAAATTCCTCTGTTCTTGCTCTGTTACCTGTGCCCCAGCTGAGCTGCCTGACTTCAGGTATATGGGTGCCCCCTGTGCCTGTCACTACCTATGGGATCTCTAGTTTGTGCATTCCCGTGCAGAACGTGAGGGACACATAGTCAAAGTCATACTGATTTGGGAGTCGCCGTCAATTACCACTGTGGAGGAGTTGGAGAAGCGTGGCTTTGGCTCAGTGTCCCTCTTGCTTTACCTGTGTGTGTAGGGTTTGGAATAGTTCCATGTATATTTGTAGTTCTAAATGGGAGCATGCATGAAGTGGAGACTCCAGCAAGACTTCATAGGTCCCAGCGGGCACAGAGGGTGCTCATGTACCTGAACTTGGCCAGTGTGGCTAGGGCACAGTTAACAGAGATATTTTCAAAAAGAATAGCAAAAGCATGTAAGTTATGCTATAAGCATCTTATTTAAGAAATTGGCTTTAATGTCAATTTAAAGTTTTGCCTAAGAGGTGACAAAGTCCCACCAAATCACCTTCCCCTGTCCACTGAGAGCACCCATACTGCCACCCTCATCTTTCTGCACCAAGTGTGTTTTTTCCATTTGGTAATATACATTGCTTTGGGCATGATATAGAAGTTGTCAGTATGAGAGATTGCCTCCGGGCGTTGTCTCACGCAGCCTGTTATCAGAATGAGACCTTGGAGCAGAATTTGAAAGCTTTAATCACATAGGGGTTCAATAGCACCTCTGATCTCTTGTCTTTTTGCTCCAGGGTCTCACACTAACACATCTACTAGCATGATACTTCTCCTTCCTTCAATTGAACAGGGAGGTCCCATAAAAAAAAGACACACCCTCTATTATGTTCTGTCAATCATTTTAATCGTATCCTAATGTATCTTCCAACAGGTCCTTCTCTCGCATTTCTGTTTTGCCAGTGGACAGCTACCAGTGTCTCTGAAGCTGTTATATCGTGCTCGATACCTAATGTTGGTTATAGCAGGTGAAGATCATCCTACCATGGCTACACTAGATGTAAGTACTGGCTTTCTAAGCATGATTTTTTATTTTTTTTATATTAAATTGTATGGGACATGGAAGTACCTGGATGGAATAGAAAAAATGTAATGACTAATCCACGTGGGTGACTTTTGATCACACAAACCTTTTTTATAGCAGTTGAGAGATTGTATTAATAGACTAGTAAACATATATTATAGTTGGATTTATAAAAAAAAAATGTATATAGAATAAATTATGCAAAGTACATAGAAGTTTCAGATCTAATATTGCATAGTTTTAAAGATATCACAGTATGATCTGTTTTTTACAAATATGACTTAATTTTTTAACGTTAGTTTTTATGAACGTTAGTGTACCTCTTTTTACGTTAAATAATTTGTGGTTTAGGCATACAGGTCCTTTTTCATTTTGCAAAGGTATGGAACAAACATAAATCAGCAATGTGTTTGTCAAAATGCAGTTCATCATGAAAATTTGTTGCAAACAAATCTTCCCTATTTTTTATTTGTTGACCCTGACTACGCTGCTTTTGTTAACTATGCTTCCATAATCCACTGTGTACACAAAAATAATATCTGGCCTTCATTGTTATTTTCTCTAATTGTACTCTTATGATTCTGGAATCATAATTTAGAAGGGACACTATAGCACTTCCATGCTTACTATCAGCGTACCCTGAAAACTTTGAGGTGTGCAAAGTCATGTGCCCCACAGGAGCTGTTTAGTTTTACTATTTTGCCTGAGCACTGCAGGACATAGAAGGCTCTGCCACTTTACCTACCTCACTTTCCAAAAACTGGTTACACAATTGACATGGGAGTAAACACACTCCCATACAAGAGCTGGAGAGCATTAAGGGACCCTCAATACCTCAAATCATTCTCAACTAGGGTTCCCTCAGAAGTTGCTAGGGATTCCTTGGTTTGTGGCTGGTTGAACTACCACCTGATGGTGCTTGTATGGTTTCAGGGCCAACTTCACTTGGCAGTCAGAAGCATGACAACAATGATCTTTTTAGCTATCTGTAAAGGTAGCAATCTGACCATCACAGTAATGTGTGTATGTGGTGTGGGGAGGGGATGGGAGGGGGTGGGGGAGTACTCTTCACACTGACCACCAATGTAAGGGGCATATTCTCACTAAGCCCTGATGAATTGGGTTTTAAAATTATTTCAAGGGTTCCTCAGGGGTTAAACAGTTGAAAAAGGCTGCTGTATACATATTAAACAATTTTAGAAAGATGTAAAGCACCCATTTAAAAATTGTGTAAATGATTAGCTAAGTCTGCTGGGTGCAAAAAAACTTACATTCCCCCAATTAAAATGAATTCTTTTTATGGAGGTTTAACCTTGATCACAGAAGCTAATTAAAGAGTGATTCCAGTCACAGCAACAATTATCATCTGATTTTTTTTTTTCTTTTCATGTGTTTTTTTTTTTTTTTTTTTTTTAAATGTGAGCTGAGAAATGCAGTGTATTGAGGTGAAACTCTTATCACTTGCTTTTGTAAGCAATAAATACATCTGTATTTTTCACTGATTGAACAATACAATCTGCTTAGCAGTGCCCACAAAGTACACATTCAGAGGCAGGTCTATGGGGGTTATTTACAAAAGGCAAATCCACTTTGCACTACAAGTGCAAACTACAAGTTGAAAGTGCACTGAAAGTGCACTTGGAAGTGCAGTCTCTGTAAATCTGAGGGGAAGATCTGAAATGAGGGAAGCTCTGCTGATTTTATCATCAAATCATGTGCAAGCCAAAATGCTGTTTTTTATTTTCCTTGCATGTCCCCCTCGGATCTACAGTGGATTTGCCTTTCGTAAATAACCCCCTTTGTGTTTATAGTGGGCTTTTATGGACTGGTAACTTATACCAGTCCAGACAGTATATCCCAGAATAGGATGCATATACAGGTAACCAGCTATATTTATGGCCTATGACTGTGCTTTACTTGGAGCTGTCCTTTAAGAATTAAGCTGGAAACAGTAAAGTAAACAGTTTTTAGCATTTCCGTTATTTGCAGACTTCACAGCCTGTACTTATCTTTGTCTGAGTTACTATATGTGAATGTTTTGTAGTTTTGATTAAAGAGAAAGATTTTATCAGGAGAATTCTGCAGTAAAAATGTACACAGTGATGGCATTACTGTGCAGAGGGTACTGCTCCCACCATGCTTGATTGGAGCCATGCTACAATCTCCAGTGCAAGAGTAGATCACAGGAATCCTCATTGTACATAGGAACAATGCAGTAAGCAAAGATGCCATGGCTTTATTAGTGCAATGAAACCAACAGAACTGACTTCTACTGACTTCCACATTATTCACTTTCTTAACAGAGCAATATTGGTGTAGTTCTACAAGCTGTGTTTGAATATGACTTGTCTCTACGATTTCTTGAGAAAGCCTTGGAGGCTAATAGGAAGTATTATGGAATGAAATCCTTGGATGTGGCCTTAAGGTATCTCATTTTAAATTATACACTGCATGCCATACACTGTGTATGCTTTTTGTCATAGTACAATTTTCATATGCTTTGGTTCTCAATTATTTTGATGACATTTCTAAATATCGAAAGTTGATTATATGTCATCGATTAGAGTAACCCACACACATTGCATAAAAATTCAGTGCAATCCCATTGACATTTGCTTATATCTACTAAAAAAATGTATTCTACTTACCCAGTCACTGTTTCATACACATTTATCCAGTTTGTGATGGAATCATATTTGATCCCACACGTGGGATTTGGTGGATTGTAAATTGTCTAATTTTGTGTGTGTGAATTGTAAAGCAAAACTGTGCTTTGCCCTTGCAGGACAACAGATTCAATGTAATGGTGACCCTACCAGCAGCACCTTGCCTTCACCCTCCTAGGAAATGGAAGAAATACAATCACAGTTGGAAGTTTTTTTCCATGCTGTAATTGGACAGGAAGTCAGCTATGGGTTGGAAATATAGTAGCCCCTACCCCTCACATTATACCAGCTTCTTTTTCAAATAACTCCTAAGTTCCTGAATTTACAGTGCCTTGCAAAAGTATTCACCCCCCTTGGCATTTTTCGTGTTTTGTTGCCTCACAACCTTGAATTAACATGGCTTGTTTTGAGGATTGGCATTATTTCATTTACAGAACATGCCCACAACTTTGAAGATGTTTTGTTTTTTTTAATTGTAAAGCAAAAAACAAATAGGACAAAATAACAGAAAATGTCAATGTGCATAACTATTCACCCCCCTAAAGTCAATACTTTTTGCGGCTATCACAGCTCCAAGTCACTTTGGATAAGTCTCTATGAGCTTGCCACATCTTACCACTGGGATTTTTGCCCATTCCTCCTTGCAAAACTGCTCCAGCTCCTTCAAGTTGGATGGTTTGCGCAATTTTTAAGTCTGACCACAGATTTTCTATTGGATTGAGGTCTGGGCTTTGACTAGGCCATTCCAACACATTTACATGTTTCCCCTTAAACCACTCAAGTGTTGCTTTAGCAGTGTGTTGGGGTCATTGTCCTGCTGGAAGGTGAACCTCCGTACTAGCCTCCAATCACACACAGAGTGGTACAGGTTTTGCTCAAGAATATCCCTGTATTTAGCACCATCCATCTTTCCCTCACCCCTGACCAGTTTCCCAGTCCCGACTGCTGAAAAACATCTCCACAGCATGAGGCTGCCACCACCATGTTTCACTGTGGGGATGGTGTTCTTTGGGTCATGTGATGTGTTGGGTTTGCGCCAGACATAGCGTTTTCTTTGATGGCCAAAATGTTCCATTTTAGTCTCATCAGACCAGATCACCTTCCTCCATACATTTTGGGAGCCTCCCACTTGCCTTTTTGCAAACTCAGAATGTGCCATTTTGTTTTTTGCTGAAAGTAATGCTTTCTTCTGGCCACTCTGCCATAAAGCCCAACTCTATGGAGCGTATGGCTTATTGTCGTCCTATGTACAGATACTCCAGTCTCTGCTGTGAAACTCTGCAGCTCCTCCAGGTTTACCTTAGGTCTCTGTACTGCCTCTCTGTTTAATGCCCTCCTTGCCCGGTCCGTAAATTTTGGTGTGCGGCCGTCTCTTGGCAGGTTTGCTGTTGTGCCAAGTTCTTTCCATTTGGTTATTATTGAGTTGATGGTGCTCCTAGGGATTATCAAAGATTTGGGTATTTTTTTATAACCTAACCCTGACTTGTACTTCTCAACAACATTGTCCCTTACTTGTTTGGAGAGTTCCTTGGTCTTCATGGCAGTGTTTGGTTAGTGGTGCCTCTTGCTTAGGTGTTGCAGCCTCTGGGGCCTTTCAAATAGGTGTGTATACGTAATGACAGATCACGTGACACTTAGATTGCACACAGGTGGACATCATTTCACTAATTATGTGACTTCTGAAGGTAATTGGTTGCACCAGAGCTTTTTATGGGCTTCATAACAAAGGGGGTGAATACATACACACATGCCAATTATCAGTTTTTTATTTCTGAAAAATAGTTTTATGTATATATTTTTCTAATTTTACTTCACCAACTTAGACTATTGTGTTCTGATCCATCACATATAATTCAGATCAAAAAAACATTGAATTAAAGACTGTAATGTAACAAAATAAGAAAAAAGCCAAGGGGGTGCATACTTTTGTAAGGCACTGTAACTAATTTATCAAGGAATGTTAGAAAATCTTTTTTTTTTTTTTCATTTTATATTAAATCATGTCAGTAGAGAAATATGGGGCTGCCATTACAGACTTCTCCTTTCCGATGGTGTGGCTTCAACACCAAGCCTTTGACCCAGAACAAATATGTAGATAAAGATGTAAACTGTGCAGTGCATACGTCATACTATAAATCAACATGATAAAAGTGTCTCAAGGTGAAACACCTCAATGTGAACAGTAATTCATTAGCAATAAAACTATCAACACGTGCAAATATAGCAAAGTGCAAATATCTGTGCTGTAAAAAGTGCTTAGTGCAGAGGTGAACATCTACTGAATGTCCGTGAATTGCTAAAAAAGTGAATCCATATATGATCAAAAAAAGTCTATTTAAAAAAACACATGAACAACATATATATAGCCAAAGAGTGATCTACAATGAAAATTCTATCCAAGTGCACTAACACCCGATGTGCTCTTTCACCATATGCTCTGAGATCACTCACCAGAAACAATGGCTAGTCAAATTATAAACCAGCAGAAGCGCTCTGTGCAAAATCATCCAGCTGGAAAGACTCTTATGCTGCAAGCAGACATGGTTCCACCCAGAGTAGTATATACTGCCACACCTGCAGCACTTTGCATAATTGTGCGGCAATTTTAATGCTACATTTAGTCCCCGTTCACAATGAATCCAACTTTGAAATCGTGAAACTTCACTAGAAATCTCATGATTTCAAAGCCGCAGGTCAGTGCAACTTCAGGTGCGACTTGACTGACATCTGTGCAACTTAATGCACAGATGTCCATGCAAGTCGTACCTGAAATTGCAAAAAATAGTGCAGGAACCTGTTTTTCAAATCAGTGCGGCACCCCAAAGTCGCAGTCGCACCCATTTGAACAGTTCCATTGCCGACAATAGGGATGAGCTTCGAGTTCGAGTCGAACTCATGTTCGACTCGAACATTGGCTGTTCGCAAGTTCGCCGAACAACGAACAATTTGGGGTGTTCGCGGCAAATTCGAATGCCGCGGAACACCCTTTAAAAGTCTATGGGAGAAATCAAAAGTGCTAATTTTAAAGGCTAATATGCAAGTTATTGTCATAAAAAGTGTTTGGGGACCCAGGTCCTGCCCCAGGGGACATGGCTCAATGCAAAAAAAAGTTTTAAAAACGGCCATTTTTTCAGGAGCAGTGATTTTAATAATGCTTAAAGTCAAACAATAAAAGTGTAATATCCCTTTAAATTTCGTACCTGGGGGGTGTCTATAGTATGCCTGTAAAGGGGCGCATGTTTCCTGTGTTTAGAACAGTCTGACAGCAAAATGACATTTTGAAGGAAAAAACTCATTTAAAACTACCCGCGGCTATTGCATTGCCGACAATACACATAGAAGTTCATTGATAAAAACGGCATGGGAATTCCCCAAAGGGGAACCCCGAACCAAAATTTAAAAAAAAAATGACGTGGGAGTCCCCCTAAATTCCATACCAGGCCCTTCAAGTCTGATATGGATATTAAGGGGAACCCCGGCCAAAATTTAAAAAAAAAAAAAGACGTTCCCCCTAAATTCCATACCAGACCCTTCAGGTCTGGTATGGATTTTAAGGGGAACCCCGCGCCAAAAAAAAAAAAAAAACGGCGTGGGGTCCCCCCAAAAATCCATACCAGACCCTTATCCGAGCACGCAACCTGGCAGGCCGCAGGAAAAGAGGGGGGGACGAGAGTGCGCCCCCCCCCCCTCCTGAACCGTACCAGGCCACATGCCCTCAACATTGGGAGGGTGCTTTGGGGTAGCCCCCCAAAACACCTTGTCCCCATGTTGATGAGGACAAGGGCCTCATCCCCACAACCCTGGCCGGTGGTTGTGGGCGTCTGCAGGTGGGGGGCTTATCGGAATCTGGAAGCCCCCTTTAACAAGGGGACCCCCAGATCCCGGCCCCCCCCTGTGTGAAATGGTAAGGGCCATTTCACTAAAAAACTGTCAAAAATGTTAAAAATGACGAGACAGTTTTTGACAATTCCTTTTTTTTAAATACTTCTTCTTTCTTCTATCTTCCTTCATCTTCTGGTTCTTCTGGCTCTTCTGGTTCTTCCTCCGGCGTTCTTGTCCAGCATCGCCTCCGCGGCGTCTTCTATCTTCTTCTCCTCGAGCCGCTCCGCACCCATTTCGTGGGGGGAGGCTCCCGCTCTTCTCTTCTTCTTCATCTTCTTCTCTTCTTCTTTTCTTCTCTTCTTCATTTTCTTCTCCGGGCCGCTCCGCACCCATGCTGGCATGGAGGGAGGCTCCCGCTGTGTGACGGCGCTCCTCGTCTGACAGTTCTTAAATAACGGGGGCGGGGCCACCCGGTGACCCCGCCCCCCTCTGGCGCACGGTGACTTGACGGGACTTCCCTGTGACGTCACGGGGAATGCCACAGGGAAGTCCCGTCATGTCCCGTGCGTCAGAGGGGGGCGGGGTCACCGGGTGGCCCCGCCCCCCGTTATTTAAGAACTGTCAGACGAGGAGCGCCGTCACACAGCGGGAGCCTCCCTCCATGCCAGCATGGGTGCGGAGCGGCCCGGAGAAGAAAATGAAGATGAGAAGAAGAGAAGAAAAGAAGAAGATGAAGAGAAGAGCGGGAGCCTCCCCCCCATGCCATGGGTGCGGAGCGGCCCGAGGAGAAGAAGATAGAAGATGCCGCGGAGGAGATGCTGGACGAGAACGCCGGAGGAAGTACCAGAAGAGCCAGAAGAACCAGAAGATGAAGGAAGATAGAAGAAAGAAGAAGTATTTAAATAAAGGAATTGTCAAAAACTGTCTCTTGTCATTTTTAACATTTTTGACAGTTTTTTAGTGAAATGGTAGGGGTACTTTTGTACCCCCTTACCATTTCACACGGGGGGGGGGCGGGATCTGGGGGTCCCCTTGTTAAAGGGGGCTTCCAGATTCCGATGCCCCCCGCCCGCAGACCCCCACAACCACCGGCCAGGGTTGTGGGGATGAGGCCCTTGTCCTCATCAACATGGGGACAAGGTGTTTTGGGGGGCTACCCCAAAGCACCCTCCCAATGTTGAGGGCATGTGGCCTGGTACGGTTCAGGAGGGGGGGCGCACTCTCGTCCCCCCCTCTTTTCCTGCGGCCTGCCAGGTTGCGTGCTCGGATAAGGGTCTGGTATGGATTTTTGGGGGGACCCCACGCCGGTTTTTTTTGGCGCGGGGTTCCCCTTAAAATCAATACCAGACCTGAAGGGTCTGGTATGGAATTTAGGGGGAACCCCACGTCATTTTTTTTTTAAATTTTGGCCGGGGTTCCCCTTAATATCCATACCAGACCTGAAGGGCCTGGTATGGAATTTAGGGGGACTCCCACGTCATTTTTTTTTTTTAATTTTGGTTCGGGGTTCCCCTTTGGGGAATTCCCATGCCGTTTTTATCAATGAACTTCTATGTGTATTGTCGGCAATGCAATAGCCGCGGGTGGTTTTAAATGAGTTTTTTCCTTCAAAATGTCATTTTGCTGTCAGACTGTTCTAAACACAGGAAACATGCGCCCCTTTACAGGCATACTATAGACACCCCCCAGGTACGAAATTTAAAGGGATATTACACTTTTATTGTTTGACTTTAAGCATTATTAAAATCACTGCTCCTGAAAAAACGGCCGTTTTTAAAACTTTTTTTTGCATTGATCCATGTCCCCTGGGGCAGGACCCGGGTCCCCAAACACTTTTTATGACAATAACTTGCATATTAGCTTTTAAAATTAGCACTTTTGATTATTCATGTTCGTGTCCCATAGACTTTAACGGTGTTCGCGTGTTCGAACGAACTTTTTTCCTGTTCGCATGTTCTGGTGCGAACCGAACAGGGGGGTGTTCGGCTCATCCCTAACCGACAATAGGGTGTGACTTGTCATGTGATTTGGATCTGTCAAATCACATGACAAGTTGCACCGGTGTGAACGGGGGCTTACAGTTTGACAGGAAGCATCGCCTGTCGAAACCTCCAATGTAATGAATGGGGCCACACTGCAATCACGAGCCAAACGTTTGGCTCACAGTTGCAGTGCGGTTCTGAAATAAAAAAATTGCCATTTTGGCAGTATTTGCAGGAGTTAAAGTGGAACTGCACCTCATCTGAGCACCACAAATTCAAAAAACTCCTCCATCCATCCATGTCGCCATGCTTTATTTTGCTGAGAAATCATTTTGAAAAGCATCCCCTGGCATCTCTGGCAGTGGCTATCTTGAGTAAGGGCAGATGATTCCTGTAGCATTTACTCCTTGGAACTCATCTGCCTTTAGCTCAGGCATGGACTGAGCTGAGAGCCCTCCTCTCCTGAAGACTCCTGGGATGTACGACATAATTTGCCTAGGCAAGAAACCAGGAATTAACTGAAAAAATGCAAAATAAAGTTTAAAACAAGTAAATTCAATATAATTTTCTATGTATTTACTAATGCTAGCAGCATAAGGATTAGAAATAGTCCATGTTGATTGAGAGAGTGAAGTTCCTCTTTAAGATATAACACTGACTGGGAGTGCATAAAATTGTCAGCTTTTATCCATATGGCTTAGTCTTTCTAAAAGTTGTTGTGACTATTTAAAGCGGTGCTCCAGCCCGTTCACAGAAAAATTAAGTCAGCAGCTACACACACTGTAGCTGCTGACTTTTAATAATAGGACACTTACCTGCCCTGGAATCCAGCGATGTCGGCACCCCAGCTGATGTTTCTGTCGGCTCCGGGTGCTGCCCCCGCCATTGTCTGTAAGGGAACCCGGCAGTGAAGCCTTGTGGCTTCACATCTGATTCTCTACTGTGCGAAGTGTACTGCGCTGGAAGGAGGAGGGGGGCTGTACTTCTGACGTACCTCGCCGTGGCGAGGTCCGACGGAAGTGGGGACGGGTACCTGTCAAAAATAGGTACCCGTTCCCCCCCCCCGAAAAGTGCCAAATGGGGCACCGGAGGGAGGAGGAGACAGATAAGCGGAGCTTTCACTTTTGGGTGGAACTCCGCTTTAAAATTGGTCACCTTGTTAACGAAAGTGATAAAAATTAAGGGATCTGCTGGCAGAATCGGCAATTATTGTAACTATGTTACAGAGGTGACTCCGAAAAACAAAACAAAAAAACTGCTGTTTTATTGTTAGTTTGCATCATATATGTTCATTTTTGATTTTGCCTATAGTTATACTTTAATGATATGCAGGTTTGCCAGCAAAGGTGCTGTTGGGTTTTAAATACAAAATACGAGATAGTACTTGCAGGGACATAGAACTCTGTGACTCTTGAAGGTTCCTTTTTAATGTTAAAAATGATGTTTTAGGATGTTCTACTGACCCAGAACATTCATGTACACAATTTTCCTTCTAGCCAAATTCTTCCTGCTGACTTTTGCATAGCAGGGTGTTGCCATGGCTTCATCTGTGATGGTGCACATACCTAGAAAACATGAATTTTTCCTGACACTGTTAAATCTAGCGTCATGCTGTTCTGACAGAGGAAAACTATACAGCCCTTTGGCTATGCAGTTTTGTAAACTCTTCTCTGATGTTTTTCAGGATCATTTTCATCTCTTCCCCCAGGTATTACCACGAATCTGCTTATCTGTTGCATAGCTGCTAAATCTAAATTGCAGGCAATAATAGAATAAAATGACATTTGGCAAGTCATAACAATTGAAGAAGTGATTTGTCACATCATATCTTAAGGCCACTCACACGCCTTGGACCCTTTCATACACACACATGCACATACACGTTGTGTAAACCCGGAGGGAGGAGAGGATAGTGACCATTCTGTTCCACCTCTATAGAGACTCAGCAGAAAGACATGTATATCATAGGTAGCCACTTTCAAAGCCTAACTCCAGTTATGCTGTCATTTAGTAATATTAAATCTTGGCTATTTGTGGGGAGCAAGGACATTCCACGTTACTAAGATGAGAATGGTCAGAAGCAAGCGAGGAATGCTTATTCAAATTGTAGAATTGAACTTAAGTTCTGTGTGCTTTTTGATATAATATTTCCTGGACTGCAAAGTATCTCTTTTCATGTTGGATCTTTCAGGAACTCTGCTGGTTGTAGACTAGAAGCTGCAATAAGAAGGCCTTCTCATTGTATACCAAGTTGAGCTTTTCTAGTTCTCCCACTTACTCCAATGATGGGTCACTATTGCTCCCCTGACACCAATGTTGGGGCATTGTGCCTCACATTGACACCAACAATAGAGTTCTCCCACTGACACCAATAGAGCACTATTCCCCCTACTAACACCAACAATGGAGCACTAGTCCCACCAATAACACCAACGATGGAGCCCTTTTCTTCCCATTGACACAAAAGATGGGGCACTTTTCCTTCCATTGACACCAACGATGGGGCACTATTCCTCCTACTAACACCAACAATGGGGCACTATTCCCACCAATGACACCAACGATGGGGCACTTTTCCTCCCATGAACACTAACAATTGAGCATTGTTCTACAACTGACACCAGTATAGCACCAATCCCCCCAATGACACAAATAAATCACTATTCCTTCCTCTGATACCAGCAATGGGGCACTTTTTCTCCCACTGATACCAACAAAAGAGCACTATTCCTCCCATTGACACCAATAGAACACCGTATCTCCCACTGACACAAATAGAGCACTATTCCTTCCTCTATCACAAACAATGGGGCCTTATTTTCCCACTGACACCAACATTGGGGTACTATGCCTTCCACTGACACCAACAATGGAGAACTATTCCTTCCACTGACACCAACAATTGCATGCTATTCCTCTCACTGACACCAACGATGGAGCACTATTCATCCCTATGACCCCAACAATGGAACACTATTGCTCTCATTCACATCAATGCTGAGGCGCTATTTTTCCCACTGACACCAACGATGAAGCACTATTCTTCCCACTGACGCCAACGATAAGGCATTATTCTTCTCACTGACACCAGCAATGCAGCACTATTCTTCTCACTGACACCAACGATGAGGCCCTATTCTTGGTGACACCAACAACGAGGCACTATTCTTCCCACTGACATCAACAATAAAGTACCACTCCCACTGACACCAACAACGAGGCACTATTCTTCCCACTGACATCAACAATAAAGTACCACTCCCACTGACACCAACAACGAGGCAGTATTCTTCCCACTGACATCAACAATAAAGCACTACTCTCACTGACACCAACAATGAGGCAGTATTCTTCCCACTAACATCAACAATAAAGCACTATTCCCACTGACACCAACAATGAGGCCGTATTCTTCCCACTGACATCAACAATAAAGCACTATTCCCACTGACACCAACAATGAGGCCGTATTCTTCCCACTGACATCAACAATAAAGCACTATTCTCACTGGCACCAGCGATCAGGCACAATTCTTCTCACTCACGCCGACAATGAGGCACTATTCTTCCCACTCATACCAATGATGAGGCACCGTTCTCCCCACTCACACCAATGATGAGGCACCATTCTCCCCACTCACACCAATGATGAGGCACCATTCTCCCCACTCACACCAATGATGAGGCACCGTTCTCCCCACTCACACCAATGATGAGGTACTGTTCTTCCCACTGACACCAACAATGTAACCTATTCCTCCCACTGACACCAACAATGTAACCTATTCCTCCCACTGACACCAACGAAGGAGTACTATTTTTCTCACTGACACCAGCAATGGGGGCACTATTCCTCCTAATAACACCAGCAATAGGGCACTATTCCTCATTCCAACTGTTGAGGCATTTATTATTCTCACTGAAGCTAGGGTATTTTTTGATTCTTGCTGACCACTGATGCATGGGCATTTTCTATCCCCACTGACATCAGACACTAGATAATTTTTTTCTCCTCCCAACAATAGACTGATCCCCATCAGTGAACTTGCCATTCCTTTAAATTTTTTGACAACCCCTGATGTAGAGTCCCATTTCTATGTAACAACATTCGAAATTCTGTAATCCAGCATTCTAAAAAAAATTTCAAGCTAGAAAAGAAATATAGCCATTTTAGTGGAAGGAGGTTTTGATCTACTTCTGCGGTGCACCAAGCAATAATTGTATCTGAAAAAAGTTTATGCTTTAAAAGTAGGTTAAAATGACAAATCTTAATTTTTAGGGATTTCACCAGCGCCATATCTTGCTTTTCAATGACACTACAGTTCTTAAACATCAAATGACTCCTATTTTATCTTGCCGCTACTTTTGCTGTGAATGTTCCCTTTCTCTAAAAAAAAAAAAAAATCTAAATTGTTTTTTTTTTTTCTTTCATACAGCCACCATCTGATAGCTCTTGCATATACCAATAAAGCAGAATTTAGAGCAGCAATGCAGCATGAAAAGGAAACATACACTATATACAAAACAGTGGTAAGTAGATTTGTTGTTTGGGAAAAAAAACTCATGTAAAACAAAAGGTATATCAATATGTGACCAGCATGTTTGTTTATATAAATCCTGCATGGTTCAGATTTTCATGTTATATTTCACCCTAAAAGTGCCTTTCCCTTTGAATTTTCTTCTGCCAGTGGTGGGCAGGTACTATGTACCTGTCACGTCATGGAACTGAGCCATTACAGTAATACTAATCACACACTGTTTAATTTACATTGTCCCTTCCATTTCTATATGTGGATGATGGCACTGTAATACATTTTAAAAAACAAACAAACATCTAAGTACCTTTTTCTTAATCAATATACAACTATCACATGGCCCAGCTTTTTCTCTGCCTGTCTGCAGTGGCAGGAAGAGCTTCTAGTCCTCAATCTTCTGTGGGTGTCAATGTATTTTTAACGACACCCCAAACGCAGTGTGTTTTAAAAGGAGTGCATCCACTACTTTTGATGTGATCCAGTGTGATTTCAGCCCATTGAAATAAATGGGCCAAAAATTGCATCGCACTCAATTGCACAGGACTCACACAGGAACATAGAGCTCATCCCTGTGCGATTCCAGATGGAACCAGCACTTGTCAGTTGCCAGTTGTCATGGAAAGATTTCTCCTTACCTCCTGCTTTGGTGACAACTTACTTTTAGATTTTTGCTTACTTTCTCTTCCAATGACATGGGTCACTAGGACAAATTATGAGAGTGAAACTATCTAGCAGGGACAGAGACTAAAAAAAAAAAAAAAAGACGTGCTCTAATCTTTCCCAACTAACTTCTACTTCCTACTTTGTCTATGCTTACACTTTTACTTCCTACCCAAGAACTTTTAGTTGCTTAGGAGTGGTGACCCATCGGTAATACTTCAGCTGTGTGCAGTCTGTTACAGCATATTAGTTAATAACCAGGGCTTTTTTTCAGGGGGAATTTGGTGGAACTCAGTTCCACCACCTCTGGCTCAGACCCTTTGGTGCCTGCTCACTACAATCACTTGTAAACTCAGAAGTCTGGTTTCTGTGTTTACAAGTGACAGCTCTACACTCTGTATGTAATGCAATCTTGGTATTTAATGCCCCTTTAAGACCCTCCTACTGTTTTCGTAAAATCTGACTGAACACACCCACTATTTGATGTGATTTGGAGGGTGTGTGTAGGGGGAGGGGTTTTGTTGGGCTGTGGTTAAGTTCCAACACCTATTGTTTGAGAAAAAAAGCCCTGTTAATAACTATATACAGGCTCTGGAGCAGCTCATGCTGGAGTTCATAAGAGGCATGGTATGTACTCTAGCAGCAATATGTGGTTCAAACATGGGACATAGCATGAATGTTTTCCTATGGTGTAATCCAGCTATTATCTCATTACTGCAGTATTTAGCAATACATCACTGTATTATATATTGCATCAAAGAAACATTATACAGTACCCAGATAGCAAGCAATTGTGCTGCAAGTTTGAAAATGACTTGCTAAGCTATTGCTAGACTTGCCAGGCTTCACAAGTTTGTTGCACAATTGCAGCAAGTCCGCATTGCATGACTCCAGATCAACTTTCTTTGTAAACATTCTGCAAGTCTGCTGCAAATTCTGGTTCAGTTATGTTGTACAATAGTCATCCCACCACAGGGGTCACTGTGGCTGAATTTTCATGCTGTAGACTTGCTGAGCTTTTAATGCAGACTCATCACTGCAACTTTGTTCTTGCTAGAGACTTGTCATGCAAATTTGCTACAAATTGGAAAAGTGTCAAGTAGAACTTGTGCTTCAAGTGCTCTGCAAGTGTACAACTTGCCAGTGAAAACGTGCAGCAAGTTAACAGACTAATGCCCCATACACACGATAAGACATTTCGACAACAAAATCCATGGATTTTTTCAGACGGATGTTGGCTCAAACTTGTCTTGCGACACATGGTCAAACAAATCTTGTTGGAAATTCCAAACGTCAAGAACATGGTGACGTACAACACGCACGACGAGCCGAGAAAAATGAAGTGCAATAGCCAGTGAGGCTCTTCTGCTTGATTCCGAGCATGCGTGGAACTTTGTGCGTCGGAATTGTGTACACACGATTGGAATTTACGACAACGGATTTTGTTGTCGGCAAATTTGAGATACAGATCTCAAATTTTGTGTGATGGAAAATGTCAGATGGAGCCTACGCACGGTCGGAATTTCCGACAAAAAGCTCCCATCGAACATTTTCCATCGGAAAATCCGACCGTGTGTACGGGGCATAACAATTCAACACTGCCACAGATTTGTGGCAAGTTATCCTTGCTATGTCGGTATAAGCAGGAATCTTTATTTTATTGAAAAAGTAAATGAGAGCAAACTGTGTTAAGAGTCTATCACAAGTGATAAGTGCATTTATTAAGTGTAACCTCGCCTACCTGCTTCATTAAATATTCCTTCATTCCTCTCTTCATTTTATATCAATGTCTCCTTCCACCCTCCTTTAAGTGCATTAATAAAGTGTTACCAATCCCGTGCCTAATCCCTTACTATAAATTATTCTCTTTCTTTAATATCAACCATCTCTCCATTGCGATTCCCAAAAAACAAAAACAAAACCCCATTTTCCCCTCACCAGATGCATCCCTCGGACTATCCAATCCATAGCGCAACAGTGCTCCCCATAGGTTTATTTATTCTACCCCTATTTCTGAGGAGTAATACAGCCATCTTGCCCATATGTCTTTAAATTTATTATATTGATCTTTAACCATATGTACCCATCTCTCTGCTTCCGTTATTTTTTCCACCTTCCTTTTCCAGTCCATTATAGTGGGACATCTGGACTGTTTCCAAAATATAGGTATCAATATTTGTGTTGCATTTAGCAAGTGTGGAGTAATGCTTCTCTTATAGAGCTTAGCAGATGATGGCATCCCATGAAAGAGGAAATGTAATGGAGAAAATTCTATGGGTCTAAGTGTCATTCTTTTAATCCATGGTGCTATTGCCTCCCAAAATACTTTGATCTTTGGGCAAAACCACCATAAATGAAGAAATGAACCCCTTTGGTTACATCCCCTCCAGCAGTTAACATCTGCCAATGGGTACATCTGTGTCAACCGAACCGGTGTACGGTGCCATCGTGTCAAAAATGTATAAGACATTTCCTGTACATAAGAGCTTATTGAAGTATGGTGTGTTGCCCTAATCAACCTTTTAATTTGTTCAGATGTAAAATTATAATCTATCTCTCTTTCCCATTCTCTAATAAAATAGGGAATTGTTGTACACTGGGCACTCAGAACCAATTTATACATTCGGGACAGCATGTGGCCTGGCTCTGATATATTACACCATAATTCAAAAGTAGTGAGCGGGTTCCCTGGTCATATCTGATGCTTCCACTTGTTAAACAAATCCGTCATTTGACAGTATTTCCATGTGGCCATTGGCAATTGGTACTTCCTCTAGAACCAAAATTAACTCCGCCAAGGTAATAATTTGGGTAGCACTCTTGCCTAGCAGTTAAAAAGGGTTGCTGGTTCGAATTCCAACCACGACACTACCTGCCTGGAGTTTGCGTGATCTCCCTGTGCCTGCATGGGTTTCCTCCGGGTACTCCGGTTTCCTCCCACACTCCAAAGACATGCTGGTAGGTTAATTGGCTTCTGTCTAAATTGGCCCTAGTATGTATGAATGTGAGTTAGGGACCTTAGATTGTAAGCTCCTTGACGGTAGGGACCGATGTGAATGTACAATGTATATGTAAAGCGCTGCGTAAATTGACGGCGCTATATAAGTACCTAAATAATAATAATAATAATAATAATAATAATAATTTGCCCTGTGGGGCCACTCCAGCGCACTTAACCCATCCATTCCCCATCAATCTAAACTTCCCTTTTCTTCCCCCGGGGGAACCAAGGGAATCCTTCCAATGGTGTCATGGGGGATATTGGGATATTGGAGGGGCAAACTGTCCAGTGTTATTCATTCTATCCCATATGGATAATGTTGTTTTTGTTAGTGATGATATCCATTCCGATGAACCCCTATAAGAAGCCGGGATCCATGGGGCTCCTGCCAAATTCCTACCTGCTAATGTCTTCTCCAAAAGCACCGAAGACAGAGTCATGGCACCTGTTCATAATACGCACCAGGGCCATGGCTCTGTAGTACATTGCTATGTCCGGAAGCCCCACTCCCCCCTCCCGTTTAGGTCTCCTCAAAATCTCATATGCCATCCTGGGGTGTTTGTCTCCCCACACAAACATCATAAAGGCCCTTTGTATTTGTTTAAAGAATATCTGTGGGGTGCTATAGGTACTGTATGTAAAATGTAAATAATTCTGTGAATTATACTGATTTGAAGAGCGTTTACCCTGCCGAACCATGTCAGAGTATGACTTCTCCATCTCTGCAGATCCTTTGATATAGAAACCACCAAGGGTCCATAATTAAGATCATATAGGCATTTTGCATCTAGTGAGATATAAGTCCCCAAGTAGGGTATAGAATCAAAGCGCCGGACAAAGGGAAAGGATTGTTGCAGAGTTGCTATCATCTCTGGAGAAAAACAGCTCGGCATCAGCATCGACTTCTCAATGTTTATTTTAAAATTCGATATAAGACCAAATTTACTTATCTCAAACATCAATTCAGTGAGAGATTCTTGAGGGGAGGAAAGATATAACAATAGATCATCTGCCTAAGCTGAGATCTTATGTTCCATTGATCCAATACAAATCTCTCTAATCTTCTTATTTCCCCTAATCATACGCAGAAATTGCTCCAGCACCATAGAAAATAATAATGGGGACAGTGGACACCCCTGCCTGGCCCCATTCCGTATCTCAAAATATTAGTAGTCATATTCTTATAATCTACCGTTAACCTTAACCCTTGCTCTGGGGTCCTCATATAGTGCCATCACCCAACCTATCATCCGTTCTCTCAGGCCCATCTCCCTCAAAACTCCGACCATAAACTCCCACCCCACCCTATCGAATGCTTTTTCGGCATCCATTTTTTTTTTTTTTTTGCATCGGACTTGACACATTTAATAGGGCGCTGTAAAGCCTCCTTCTTAAGTATATATTGAATAATATGTTGCACAAATTTAGTGTTGGTTATGATTTTATGTTGCATAAATTGCTGTGAGAATTATTTATTTATTTATTTATTTTCTCTCCTGATCATGATGGGATCGTGGATCTTATGTATTTCCCGGGAGGGGGGGGGGGGCCTTTTTTTTTTCGTTTTTGTGTAAATTGGAAGAGTAGGTGGAAAGATTTATATATAAATATTTCTGTTGTGTGTATTTTTATGTTGTATAATGAAATTTGTCTTAATAAAGAGAAAAAATTATAAAAAAAAATCTATCACAAGCAATTAGATAAATGTCAAGGTGAGCCACCTATGGGTCTTACTAAATTGAATTGAATAACAGATAGTATAGCCAAATCGTAATTACATTTAACTTGTGGGGCAGGGGTGCTGAAACTGTGGCTCCCGGGCCACATGTGGCCTTCGGTGCCCTATGAGGTGGCCCGCGACCTCAAACAAGGAAAGCATATGCGTCGACCTGCCATCCCAAAGCATCTGAGTGCATGGAGCCAGCACCGGCAGCAAAGGAACCGGTGCTACAGAGGAAGCAGGAGCCAAAAAAAATGCTTCCTCTGTAGCACCGGTTCCTGTCCTAGGTGGAGTGATACCAAGTGCACTTCACCTGGGTTTTTTCTAGCAGCCTGGGGCATGATGCCAGCAGAAGCTGGAAGAGGAAAAGAAGGTCAGTGTATTAAACAACGCATACACTGTGCTTTTGCAAAGGGCTTATTAGTACCTGTAAAAGGGTTAATAACTATAAGGCAGCTTTCACACTGATCACAGCGCAGTGCATCTGATGCTTTCCTGCACGTTAGCTGCACTGAGCCATAGACTTTTATTATATCCAGTGGGTTTGGTGCACTTTCAGAAAGTGCACCACACCTGCAAGGTATAATAGAAGTATATGGCAAAGCTCAGCTAACAGGAAAGGCCATGGTACTGGTAAACCGCAGCACATCAGTGTGAAAGCATCCTTATAGGGGGCTCAGGGCAGTAAGGGCTTGCTTGTTTACATTTCCAGTTTGGGGGGTGGTAAAACCCCATAGTTAAGATGTGTTTTTACCACACACCCCAAACACTGGTGTAGCATCAGGGGTCGCAATGGAAACCCCACCCTATGCTCGAGGGGGCCTGTGGAGTCTCGCTGTCACTTTCTGTTTTACATACACTTGGACAGGAGGGGCGGCATATACAGGAACCGTTCCTTTCTATCTTCCTCCTGCATCTGCTGAAATAGACACAAGGGGTCCATTTACTAAAACAGGAGAGTGCAAAATCTGGTGCAGCTCTGCATAGAAACCAATCAGCTTCCAGGTTTTATTGTCAAAGTGTAATTGAACAAGCTGACATTAGAAGCTGATTGGCTACCATGCACAGCTGCACCAGATTTTTCACTCCTCAATTTTAGTAAATCAACCCCATAGCCCTTGTAAAAAGTGAATAAAGTCAGTGTTCACACACTATGGAAAATGATGATCCCGATTGTTGTTTAAAATCTTCATTATGCTATTCAAAATAAATAATTTGAAATTCTGAACCATTTCCTTTCATTGTTGCCCACGACTGGTTACCAAATCACTTAGGTGGCCCTCGTTCTTCAAAAGTTTGAGCACCCCTGTTGTAGTGTGATCTAAACCTGTTTACCTAACCTGATCTGTGGACAGTAGGCACCACCCTGCCAAATGTGGCTGCTAGCCTAAAACTGCCTCCGCTGTTCTTCAATATGCTAAAAAAGTCCTCTGCACATTTCGAGTTTTGAGAATGTCGAGCATAGCCACAGTCCTATCACATCCAACAATGCAATTTGGGTGCCCCTTAATTATTTACTAGATCATGTGGAATTCAATATGGGATGTGCTATCAATGCTCTAAGGCTGGTTTTGCACGGGCGTTGTCCGTAGTCTGCATCTGCCTGTTCAGCAGGGGATCTCCCCGCTGATCAGGCGGATGTCCGTTGTGCATCACAGACACAGCCCCGCTGTTCTCTATGAGGCTGGCAAATGGAAACAGACTGCCTGTCTGTTTCCATTCGAAGGTCATCCGATCAGTTGTTTTTGGCTTACAGGATCAGATCGAATGGCAGAAGGTGTCAGCGGACACATGTCCACTGACATCCGTCACTCCATAGACAGCTATGGATGGTCCGATCAGGACCGCCTGAAAAACTTGACAGGTGGACCTGATCAGACCAGCCGTGTGAAACCAGCCTAGAGCCATTTGGGGGTTCCTGAGGTGCAGTAGAGACCTCCAAGTGTTGCCATCCATGAAATGTACACATTGGTTGGTGACTGTTATCAACAGATAAAGTTATTCTGCTGTTTTGTTTTTTTTGTTCTTCAATCTCTTAAATTTTCCTTGTTTCTTATAAAAAATTCATGACATATAAAAAATAACTTGAGATAAACTTCTCCTTACTACTTCATATGATACAAACAACAATCCCCCCCCCTCCGTTAGTCTGATGTTTTATCCCAGTACAGGATAACAATGTGAAAAACATTTGGGGAAAATAGCTAAGTATATTTATGAATATATGTATTTAAATGCCAATAAAGCATTAAAAATATGACCTGCTATTTATTTGGACAGTATTTTACTACAGTATTAAGTTTAACACCCTGCTTCCCCAAACCTATTAAAAATCCTATCCTTTTGGTGCTGGTGTTCGGCACATTCTCATTAGGCCTAGAAAATGTATTTGTGTGGGTTTGCCCAAACCTCCTCTCATAGCCCAAAAATATATCCATAGCTACATTGACCCTGGTTTATTATTTATAAATGGGAAAAAAAGACCTGGCTAATTCCATATTAATGTCTGCCATACAGCTAACGTTTTAACAGGCAACATCAAGATCATTCCTCCTTCATCCTTTTCTTTTGTCATTGCTTCCAGCTAGGTGATTCTCACGAGCGGACAAGAGAGAGTTCTGCTTTCTTGAAACATGTGACACAGCAAGCTGTAAACCTGCAGAGGACCATGAACGAAATCTACAAAAATGGATCGATTGCCACTTTACCACATGTCCAGGTACCTATGGCTAATATTTGTAGATTGAAGTACCTTCCCTCAAAGACACAGGAGTAAGGGACATTGAATGGTTCTTGATCATCTGTGTTGAACTTTCAAACTACTATTATAACTTAAAGCCCATCTCCAGCCCTGTAACAGAGACAATCACTACGCTCTGAAGGACCCCCTACCCTTCCACTTTATCTTATTCTCCCGTATCGGGTGGTCCCTACTGCAGCCAGACCATTGCTTATGTAATGTCTTGTGAGCAATGTTTTGTTCTCTGGTACTTTGAGCCCAGGCCGGCATGATTGTGCACCCCAAGGGGTTGTGCTGGCTCTGCCCAGTAAGAAATCTAAATGCCACTAGTTCCTTACTAATTGAGCAACCATGGCAGTAAAAGAAGACTGTGGTTCATTTAAAAAAAAGAGAAAATTAAAACTAAACTCCAGCGTTACCTTCAGTGTTGCATAGTGGTACAGGCTCCTCTCCTGCACTGAAATAGCTTAGACATCAAAGAAATCCTGGACAGCCGCACTCCAAAAATATTTGCCTTTATTTGTCTTATGTGTTTTGTACTACACAGAGTGATTAGTCATAGCTATGACTAAGCACTCTGTGTAGTGCGAAACGCGTAAGCTTTGTTCCACTCTGCTGTGACCTGTATTTTGGATGACACTTTATTGAATAAAGGCAAATATTTTTGGAGTGCGGCTGTCCAGGATTTATTTGATGTCTAACTGCTACAACATTGCCAGCACCTGGATTTCTAGACTGAAGGAGATGCCTTTTACTTTGATCTGACCCACCTGGAGCGGTGATACTCTCTCTCTACTGAAATTGCTTACTTTGATTTCACTGCACTGTAAGCATCTCACAGTGTGTATTAGAAGCTGCAGCAAGTCAAAGAGAGCCTGCCTCATTTCATTTCCTGCATCTGGGCTGAGGACTTTTGAGAGAGGTACTGAGGCAGGGTGTCGTATTGTGTCCAGGAACCTATGTACAGCCCCCCCCCCTCCCACACACACACACATAGCAGCCATGATCTGCCTGCATTGCATAGGGGAGTACAGTGGTTACATCACTGGGTCTTAAATAAGTTATTTAATGAAAAGGGAAAGGTTTTGTTTAAAAATGTCTTTAGCATGTTGATGAAGGTGGGGGGGGGGGCAGGGAAGGCAAAAAAAAAAGCAGATTAAACGGTAGCTGTGAAATGAAAATGAGGGTTCTTATATTTCAGAGCAGGAAAGAGAAGAAGTATGTTGGGATCAAGTGAAAAGTAGATAGCTGTGTGCATTCTCTAGGAAAGAAAGCATCTGATCTTGCTTAACTTAAAACTGAATTAATTAAATGAAGAGTTAGTAGTAATTTTGCTGAATCTGTATCCTAAAAAAACAATACCTTGCTTTTGTCACCCGTAACAGTCTAATATCCTGCAGGGCTGGATCTTGCCGGTCTGATGTGGGGATGCAGTAAAAATGTTAGGGGGGGAAGAGGACAGGGGTCAGCAGGGCAGTGGACAGGGGTCAGCAGGGCAGAGGACAGGGGTCACGGTCCTTGTACCTACAAAATACTGCACCACAGCTGACTCACAGGCACAAATAAACCTCAGGACAAAAGACCTTTTTTAATACAAATAAAACATTTCTACGTAACCAGCCTCTAGGAAAATTTCTGCTTCTTCAGTGCCACCGGCTGTAGTCGGCAGCATTGAACAGTGTATTCTGCCTGCTGGGAAGTTGCCCTGCTATCAAAACAAAACAACATATAGAGCAGCAGTCAGGATGAGTGCCACATTCACACCAGTCCTCACTTACATCAAAGTCCCCAGTGTTCCACCTATACATCAGAGTCCTATCTTATATCTTATATCAGTGTCCTCAGAGTGCCACCAGCTTTCATCAGAGTCTGCAGAGTCCCACCTTACAGCAGAGTGCCCTCTTATATCATAATATGGTGGCGCGCCCCCTTAGATCGGAGCTTGGCAGAGTGCCCCCTTACATCAGAATCCAGCAGAGTGCCCCTTACATCAGAGTTCAGTTGTCCCTAAGTGCCAACTGGGCAAGTTTGTGAAGTTCCTGAAAGAGCAGAGGTGGGGAAGGAGATAGATAGGGGAGAGAGATGGGGAGAGCTCAGTCATAGTTCAGAACTCACTCACCCCAGGCTGGTCTCTGCAGGCTCAGACAGCAGCATCAATCCTACAGCCAGTTGTATCTGCTAGCTGCAGTACTTCTAATTTCCTGTCCATTATTCCCTTTCTCAGGTGGGCAGACACGGGATAGGGGCGGGAGGAGGTGGAGCAGATCAATCACTCTCTCCTCTCCTTTCCCGTCTGTGCAAGGGGGGGCCCTTATCCCTAAATTTACCGATAGCTTCTTCTGATGGATGGTTAGCAACCCTGCCCAGGTACAACATCCATGGGGGGGGGGTGAAATGTAATCTGGGGGGGGGGAGTTGCAAATGTCACCCTTATAGACAGCTAAAAAGATCATGCTGCTGGCTCTGACAAGTGGCATCAGCCCAAGGGCTATGCATGCACCATCAGTGGGAGGTCATTCAGGTACCCTGGTTGAGAATGGCTTATCTAGATCCTGCTGTTAATTTCACTGCTTATTGGTTTACTTTATGCACTTTTCATGAGATCAACTATCTTCTCAATACAGAATTTTTTTGCATTACATGTTAAGTGTCCTTTTCTGCTTGTATAATTAGTATGGCTTGCATTATCTGTTATGAACACAGGTGGGGGATGTGTGACGCCAGTCACTTTAAGGATTTTTTTAAAGATATTTTTTCGTACAGCAACACATGGTAGAGAGGGATAGGGAATTCTAAACACCCCTACTGATTTGCATACACACAGACTCCATCCATAGTCCTCAGTACAAGCAAACTGGTCCTTTAAGCGGGAACAAGAAACCTAAACCTTTTCCAAAAGCAGTATTATCACTAACATCACCAGCAGCAGCCCGGTGATCCTCTTGATGCTTTTCCAGCCACTACGTGAGTTTTCTGTCCTTGGGATCTCCAACGGCAGAGTCACCTCTGGTACTCCATCCCGGCCATCACTTCTCCTTCCAGACTCCTTTCCTCCATGTGGCCTCCTGACCCCATGGCCTCCAGTAGCAGGATTACACTGGATAGGCAGACTTCTTCTGCTCCCATGCATTTGCACCAAACACATGAAAAAGGCCTCCTATGCCACAAGCCCTAGTCACACATCTGCACCACACACAGCTAAAACCCAGGGGGAAGAGACAGCTCACAAGGTCCACGCAAAATATTTATGCTTCACCCCAGAATGCACTATTGGCAGTAAACCTTCTAGAGGTTGGCCAGAAATAACATAAATATTCATTAACTCAGTATTACTGCGGAATCTCACTCTATTTCCAGAGGTACCAGAGACATCTACTGAAAGCAGGAAGCAACAAAAACAACAGAGAGTTTAGGGGAAAACCTAAAACTATAAATCAACTTGCGCTCTCTACCACCCAGTCTATGAATATTAGCCATAGCTAAGCCATTATTATGATATTAGCAACTTTGAATTTATACAAGTGTAGCCACCCCACTTGGGGCAGGGTGGCTACACTTGTATAATTTCAAAGTTGCTAATATTGTAAGACTGGCTTAGCTATGGCTAATATTCATAGACAAATATAGTTCAACGCTTCTCTTTACCCCCTTATTACCTAAAGAGAGGCTATACACAGTTACACGATCATAACAGTGCATTTTCCTAAAATAATTTATGTATGTTTTTTTGCCCCCATTTTGACATTTTCATGCAGATTGTTCCTCCTGGGATTGATACCTTATTGCAACAGCTGAACCTTCTCAATGGAATTTTACGGATCAGTGTCGGGTAAGGGATATAACAAAAAACTGGAAACTTATATAGTTCAATGTAAAGTACATTTTAATAAAAATATTGCCTTTGTAGCGTTTTATTGTTCGCTCATATTTGTCTTCTTATCTTGCAGTATTAATGAACTCAATGACAGCAGCAACCCTACGCAAAATAAAAAGCAGCATGCCACAGACAGTACAGACGAACACATAGAACAACTTTTAAATACTCTAGCTGCTGGGCAACCCAAAGATGGTGATGACAAAAAAGATGGTGGTGAGCAGTCCAAAGATACAGGTGACAAAAATGATGGTGGTGAGCCTTCCAAAGATGGTGATAAAAATGATGGCGGTGGTGAGTCTTCAAAAGGCAGTGGAGATGCAAAAGATGGAGGCGGTGAGTCAAAAGACAGTGGAGATGCAAAGGATGGAGATGGTGAGCAGTCAAAAGACGGGGATGACAAAAAGGATGGCAGTGGTGATGAGCCAAAAGACGGTGATGACAAAAAGGATGACAGTGGTGACCAATCCAAAGATGGGGATGACAAAAAGAAAGGTGATGATGATGAATCCAAAGATGAGGATGGCAAAAAGGAAGGCGATAAAGCGGAATCCAAGGATGAGGATGAAAAAAAGGAAGGTGATGATCAGTCCAAAGATGGGGATGAAAAGAAAGAAGGTGGTGATAATGAGCAGTGCAAAGATGGGGATGACAAAAAAGGAGACAATGAGCAGTCCATAGATGGGCAGGAGAGAACAGATGGTAAAGAGGAACAGTCCAAAGATGGTGAAGAGAAAAAAGAAAGCAGTGAGGATCAGGCTAGAGATGATGGTGAGAATAAAGGAGGGGAGGATAAATCTATAGTTGGGGAACAGAAAAAAGGAGATGAGGTGCAGTCCAAAGGTGGCGAGGAGAAAGAGGAAGGAGCTAGAGAGGAACCGTCCACAAGTGGGGAAGAGAAAAAGGAAGGAGAGAGTGAGGAACAATCAACACATGGAGAGGAGGAAAAGGAAGGAGATAAAAAGACTAAAGATGGAGAGGAGGGGCAGGAAGGGTCTGCAGATCAAGCTAAGGATCAAGTGGAGCCAGTGGAAACCCAAGAGGAGAAGAAGGAAGGGGGGGATGGGGAGAAAAAGGATGAAAGTGAGGAGCCAGCTAAAGATGAAGGGGAAAAAGCAGGGGGTGAGGAACCAGCCAAAGAGGACGGAGATAAGCAGGAAGGAGGTAAGGATCAGCCCACAGATGATAAGGATAATAAGGAAGGAGGGGAGGAGTCTTCTAGCAAAGAGGAGAAAAACAAAGGAATTGGGGAGCAGGCTGAAGCTGGGCAGGAAGACTCTGAGGTCACCAGCAGTGACAAGGACAATAAGAATATATCTGAGGAGCAGCCTAAAGATACTGATGAGAAGGATGCTGCTGTGGTGGAAAACGCTGATGAAAAAACTACAAGTGATGTGCAGGATGTAGCTAAGGAGCAGAAAAATAATAGTGAACAAAAAGATGCACCAAATGATGTCAGTGAGAATCCTTTCACAGGGGATGAAGGGCAGCAGGATAAGAAGGAAGAGTAGGGTTTAGCAGTGAACGACCAAAGAGGGTAGGAAAACAAAAGAAATGTGAATTCTGATCCACAAACTCATCCAAAGCTCTGTTCGATATCTAATTTCTGATAAGAAATAGGTACAATTAGGTAAACAATATGCTTTACTATTCTATCTTGCTTTTTAAATGAACTTCCAAATGTCTTTATATACAACTTCTTGTGCCTGGGTACAACACATATTTGCACTTTAGAATGGCAGAATAATGGTAAAGATCTTGGCAGTTTTCCTTATACAATAATGTGCTATGTAGATGATACAGGTCTATCTCAGGGCTCAGATACATTCAGTATGTGCAGATTTAAAAAAAAAAAAATAGTATACCTCTGTGCAAATAAGAGTCTGCGTCAGGACATTTTATATACATAGTTTTAACTTATTGTCTATTGTTGATCAAAGGCCGGCAGATTTATTAAATTACTGATACTGTGATTTTAACATTATAATACCAAGTTTATGTGTATATAAAAACTGGACTCGAAGCATAGTTGCTGAAAACTACATGTACTTGACCAAGATTTAATAATAGTTTAAAAAGTAATAATGCAAATCTTGTGTAGGGATATTTTACTTCCCCTAAAATGATAAAACTACATAAGCTGAAACACCTTCAATATAAGAAGTATAAAAATGGACTCTGGCCTATGTGCCGGTGATTTCTGTAACCTCCTCATGTGTTGGAGGCTTCCATAAATATTAATTCACAGCAACCAGTGGACAGTTGGATATCCATACTGCAAACTGAAGGACCAGAAGCATGTTGGTGTAAATTACAAACTGCTCTTGTGTCAAACCTCCTGATCCTGAGTAGTGTATTAATGCTCTTATTATTCCGAATATTGCTTTCAATGATAAAGCTGCATCAGAAAAATGTGGTCACCACATTTCAATAACTATTGCATATGCTTTTACTTGTATACATTTTTGTGGCAAGTTTTTTTCTTACTACACATTAGTTCCAGAGTGAACAGCTGTCATAGCCATGCATTGGTACTACAACCCAGAGCAGGTCTGGTTTTAGTCAAACAGGTTCCAGGGCAAAAAGGATGAATCTTCCTTCTCCAATCAATTCCCATTTGGGACATATGGGAAACTAAGAAGTATGGAGGCTGCCATAGATGATCTCACTTCTGAAAAATCTTGTTCATCATTCTGATCCACTAGCTTCAGTACTTTAAAGACACTCAATACTTATTGCACATGCTGAGTTCTGACTGTTGACATGTCTCAAAGTGTTCCAGACTGCTGTCAGTACACTAGGATATTTTCACACACTTAAAAAAGTATAATATACTTCAAGGGTAACACTTCATAAAAAAAAATAGCAATATTAACTGACACATACAGTATTAAGATTATGGTTGTACAATCCCACGGACTACCATAGAGAACATTAGATAGAATTGTATATTTATAGTACGTTACAGTTGTCTTTGATCCACTGAAAACTTTGAAGACCAACAACGTTTTTAGTAAAGTGTTGATTTGTCCCTAGTACAGGTGCCATTTTTGTATACAGCATGCTGTAAGAATTCTTTGCCTGTAATAATGTAAACTAGTGGAATGATTCATACTTAACAAAACAGGTTTAAGGAACTCAATGTTAGCTATTCAATTGCTGAGCATAACACAAACTGGCTACTCAGAAAAGTCTGCAGATCCTCTAGTAGACTAACACGCATTTAGAGAATTCATAGAGGATGTCAAATTACTTGATCCTACTTTTTTTTCAAATGGATATGTTCTGTGTGCACCATTGAAAAGAACAGGGGAATGTGCAGGTTTCAGATATGTGAATATGATATGTGATATGTAAAGGTAGCTGCAGTTGATGTTAAAATAACTTCCTTTCACTAGTTCCTGCAATCCAGAATCTTAATAAAAAGGTGTTCATATTCTGATGAGAACAGTTGTTTTCACACACAGTGGCCTGCATCCACAGAAAATGGTCGGTTTTCTGGCCAGGTAAAGGAGCCTCATTGATAATATGGACTTGGCTGCCACTAGAGACTCTTTTGGGAGCCAGACTCTCCATTCAGCGCACCATCCATCAGTACCATGCTATCATGGCTGGAAGCAGCTGTTGCAAAATGAGACCAAAATGGTAAAACAACTTTGATATCCTTTGGACCACAATATGTGTAATCTATTACCATCAACCAGGTATTTCTTCTTGAGATTTTGACAGGTTGCAGGGGCAAGTGAAAATACATTGTACTTCTAGTACTTTTTGACAGTTTGCAGGGACAACTGAAAATAATTTGTACTTAAAGTGCCTTTATCTTTTGTATAAGCTCAGGAGTATAATGAAATAGCAACATGCAGTAAAATAACGATTGCCGGTTCCAGTGTCCATATTTGTTACAATTTTGGAAAAGAAAAATCAATGTACACAAGCTCTACAATTCATGTAAAAAGAGTTGTCAATCAATTCTGCCAAACAGCACTGGCAAATTGTCAGTAACCAGGACATAATGAATGTTTACATGTCGGATCAGTGTTCTAAGAAACAGTTGCATTTGACACCTTTCTCACAGGAATAGGGCAAAGTCTGATCTGACTATTACATTTAACTATGCATTTTACTTCTGTATTCTTTATTTTTTTTCTATTTTTCTATTATTTGTACTTTTTTCTAAACAATGTTGCTTTCTACTTTTACAAATATGCCATTAATAAATATGGCTGACTTACTGTCTGGTCTTTCTGTTATTTTATATTCGCTGTCGAAAGATGATGGGGGTTATTTACGAAAGGCAAATCCACTTTGCACTGCAAGTGCACTTGAAAATGCACTGAAAGTGCAGTCGCTCTAAATCTAAGGGGTAAATCAGAAATGAGTAGAAGCTCTGCTGATTTTATCATACAATCATGTGCAAGCTAAAATGCTGTTTTTTATTTTTATTGCATGTCCCCCTTGGATCTACAGCAACTTTACTTCCAAGTGCACTTTTGAGTGCACTTGCAGTGCAAAGTGGATTTTCCTTTAGTAAATAATCCCAGATGTGAAACTTTTAGAATTAGGTCTGTTAAAAGAAAACACAGAATAACTGGTGGGTGCAGTCCACTAGAAGATTACATTTACTGAAATAAAAATGGATAACCATACATTGTATTGGGTATAATGTAATAAAGTAAATGTTATAACAAGAAAACATTGCTAGCTCATAAAAAAATGAGAGAAAGAATGGGCACACAGATAATAGGGGATACAGGGCCTGTGTGCAGCTCGAAAGCAACAGCGAGTTGTGCAGGTTCAAAGAGGAATTTCGCTTATTGGACATTAGGCAGTCTGCAAAGACCTACGGCTCAAACCTTGAGGTCATCCAGTTGACATCTTGTATTACAAAATTGTTATATTGCATGAGATCCCGCTTACGTCTCTACAATATGTGAGTTGTGAACCTCCTGCGCAGGTGACCAGTTGTTTGTCACTCTCAAAACCTTCAATAAAAATGATTGTACCAGTAAGAGGGAAACTTCACAGGACAGGAGGGTCATCAAAAGATTACAGTTTATCTGAACCAATGTTTTGGTGGGGACCAACCGGGTTATATCAAAGTAACAGTCACCATACCTTACAGTGCTATATGCTAAAGGTAAATACCATTCTCACAAACTTTACCCATCCAAATGTGCAAAAAATAAAATACACAAGGTAACATCAACAAAATCACTTTTAAAACCCAGTGTGCAGCAACCTGAAAAGTTAATTTTTTAGCCCGTTTTTCTGTGAAAAGCAGCAGAAAAAAATGTCATAGATAAATTATGTTCATCTGCTAAAGAAACATACACTCATTATAGAATTTTGGTAACTAAACATACACATATTATAGTTTCCTGTGGTGATGACAATTATCTAAGTGAAAAAAGACAATACAAAAGTACAAGACAAAAAAGTCTCAACCAGGACTTATGGTATTACAAAAATGACATCCTGTCCAACACTTTTATGTCTCATTCAGTTAGTGTCAGTGGTTTAAAGTCTAAACCCAAATACAAAAATGTAATATATTGCAGTTAACCAGTCCTTAGATGTGGTGGCGACACTTACTGTACTTTACTGAAGAGCAGCGTTGTCCCCCTAGGCTGCTCTGCTGATTGGACTACAAACATGCACCTTCCTCATCTCTATTATATAAAGGGGAGATGTGTGGTATGCAAAAGAAAAGACAGCTGGAAAGGCTACCTTCATTTGGAATAACAGTACAGAGCATAGGGCACTAGATTTCTAGCATGATCAACCAATTTTAGACATCTTTAGTCCATTTATTTACAAGATGATCAACACACACTCCCCACTGAAGATAGCCACTGTATCTACAATTACACCCTGCTTAAGGGTGAAACATGTAAGTGCGCTGATCGTCTCAAAGTATGTTCTATATGGGTGTGCAGTGATTTGCCACATTTGTGCTGCTGTTGTTGAGCAGGGACAGGCTCATCAGTAGGGTGGACACCCAACGGTGTGCAGGAGTCCTCACCTGCTTGGAGGATTGTCAATTCATTCCTGGGGATTTTGTTGCACCTGCAGAAAAGGTAACTAGCTTGAAAAGGAGAAAACAAATGCAGTCATTACATATAAGGCCCCTTTCACATGGGCTTTGTTGGCGTGTGTTTCAGCCACCTGTCAAAACTTGGCAATGGCCACCAAACAGCCCCGTACATACTGATGTGGCTGCAAGGCTTTGTGTTGCAGCAAAAAAATTAAGGTGTGTCACGTTCAGCATCCGGTACCACCTGCCAATGCACCCCTTTGAAGTGAATAGGGAATGCGCTGCAACTGTGTCTGATGGACATGGTTTCTGCAACATGTAGAGGGATTTCAGTGTAAAAACCCACTTCAAAATAGGTGCGTGGGAGGCAGCACATCACCTCTTGATTGCCTGCTAACTGTGGGCCAGCCACTGCTGACAAAGTGATCCACCAAGGCATCAGCACCACTGCCCATATGAAAAAGGCGAAAGGACTGGTAAGCTGCTTATACAGTATTATTTTCTTAATTAAAAAGTACCTCTTTCCTGCCTTGAAAGAAAACATTGGTGTAAGCACTGCCTAGAAACGTCTATGGTTAGCAAATGCCTTTGTGGGTGTTTGCAGTCATTAGTGACTGCAGACAATCTGGCGTTTTCAGTCCTTTTTAATCTGATAAAAACATCAGCAAGTAGGAAAGTCAACTTATGTAATAAGCAAATATGGCTTCCCCCAGGTGCATATACAATTACAAACTATATATAAAACTATTTCTTTAAACATTAACACACTTTGTAGGAGTTAGCTGAAGTTTTTTTTGTTTTTTTTTTTCACAAGGATCATATATTCAAAAACAGTCCTTTCTTCTGAGATCGTCACAAAAAGTGCACCTATCCTTTATTAGATATTTTCATATTGGATCAATTCTTATTTAAAAAAATAGAATTAGGTGTTTACAAACAACATGGTTTTCATACCCGGTTTAAAAAAGTAGATGTAAACCCTTCCTGGATGACATTTAGGTTGCTAAAACACCATCTATCATAAACAGTTGCCATATATGTTTTAATAAAATGCAGCTTTTGCTGTTTTTTACATTCATTTTTTCTTTTTTTTTGCACGACAGTGCTGCTTATCTCTCCCTGACTTTTTTTTTTTGCATCCAAGACCCCCAGACTTTTATTTTTTTTTTTTGCTATTTTCTGTCTATGTGTATTTGCTCCAATGTCTGCTGCACATTATTGCTCAGGACTGGCTTCCTGATAATAATGGTAGACCATGCCTGCACAATATGTGTTATATCACTCCAGGTTACATATTATATATTCTACTACAAAGCAAGTAAATATTTGTTATTTTTGTTTCACAATCAAAACCAGCAAAGTGACCATCAGACTAGTATGCAGATCTCATGTGGGTTAAGCAATAGGTAAATACCCACTAATGGCTGACCTAATTTAACACTGACACATAATTGCAACGTCAGAAGCTAAAGGCTCAATGACCACTTTCACAAGCTTGGGGTTCCATTCTTGTTCTTTGAAGACCTTGCGATAAGCTATAAAGACTAGCAGTGCCTGAATAAACTCTATGGAGGCCCCAGGCAGTCAAAACCTTGGGGTCCTTACAGGTTTCTCGTGGGTGTGCTCTAGTGGGATAACACTGAACTAGTAGTGTGTATGTCAGCCGCTATACAGTATCTCACAAAAGGGAGTACACCCCTCACATTTTTGTAAATATGTATATATATATGTATATGTATATATATAAAATATATATTTTATTATATGTTTTCATGTGACAACACTGAAGAAATTACACTTTGCTACAATGTAAAGTAGTGAGTGTACAGCTTGTATAAGAGTGTAAATTTGCTGTCCCCTCAAAATAACTCAACACACAGCCATTAATGTCTAAACCGCTGGCAACAAAAGTAAGTACACCCCTATGTGAAAATTTACAAATTGGGCCCAGTTAGCCATCCCCCCCCCCCAGTGTCATGTGACTCATTAGTGTTACAAGGTCACAGGTGTGTTAAATTTGGTGTTATCGCTCTCACTCTCTCATACTGGTCACTGGAAGTTCAATATGGCAAAGAACTCTCTGAGGATCGAAAAAAAAGAATTGTTGCTCTATATAAAGATGGCCTAGGCTATAAGAAGATTGCCAAGACCCTGAAACTGAGCTGCAGCACGGTGGCCAAGACCATACAGCGGTTTAACAGGACAGGTTCCCCTCAGAACAGGCCTCACCATGGTCGACCAAAGAAGTTGAGTGCATGTGCTCAGCATCATATCCAGAGGTTGTCTTAGGGAAATAGACATATGAGAGCTGCCAGCATTGCTGCAGAGGTTAAAGGGGTGGGGGGGGTCAGCCTGTCAGTGCTCAGACCATACACCACACACTGCATCAAATTGGTCTGTATGGCTGTTGTCCCAGAAGGAAGCCTCTTCTAAAGATGATGCACAAGAATGCCCGCAAACAGTTTGCTGAAGACAAGCAGACTAAGGACATGGATTACTGGAACCATGTCCTGTGGTCTGATGAGACCAAGATAAACTTATTTGGTTCAGGTGGTGTCAAGCGTGTGTGGCGGCAACCGGGTGAGGAGTACAAAGACAAGTGTGTCTTGCCTACAGTCAAGCATGGTGGTTGGAGTGTCATGGTCTGCATGAGTGCTGCTGGCACTGGGGAGCTACAGTTCATTGAGGGAACCATGAACGCCAACATGTACTGTGACATACTGAAGCAGAGCATGATCCCCTCCCTTCGGAGACTGGGTCGCAGGGCAGTATTCCAACATGATAACGACCCCAAACACACCTCTAAGGCGACCACTGCCTTGCAAAAGAAGCTTAGGGTAAAGGTGATGGATTGGCCAAGCATGTCTCCAAACCTAAACCCTATTGAGCATCTGTGGGGCATCCTCCAACGGAAGGTGGAGGAGCGCAAGGTCTCTAACATCCACCAGCTCCGTGATGTCATCATGGAGGAGTGGAAGAGGACTCCAGTGGCAACCTGTGAAGCTCTGGTGAACTCCATGCCCAAGAGGGTTTCAGCAGTGCTGGAAAATAATGGTGGCCACACAAAATATTGACACTTTGGGCCCAATTTGGACATTTTCACTTAGGGGTGTGCTCACTTTTGTTGCCAGCGGTTTAGACATTAATGGCTGTGTGTTGAGTTTTTTGGGGGGGACAGCAAATTTACACTGTCATACAAGCTGTACACTCACTACTTTACATTGTAACAAAGTGTCATTTCTTCAGTGATGTCACATGAAAAGAAATAATAAAATATTTACAAAAATGTGAGAGGTCTACTCACTTTTGTGAGATATTGTATGGAGCTGACCATCACTACCATACATTACGCGTACGTAGGTTGCACCTATTTAATTTTGCAAACTGGCAGCTGAAAGAAGATGACACAAACTGTGAACCAGATGTCTATAGTTTATGTACTTTAAGTTGTTATTGGGTTACATTATTACAGTAATTTCTCTATAAAGTCTTTAATGTAAAGTTTTCTGAGTTGATTTATGCTTTCAAGCTTCATTGTAATTTTCTTTCAAGGTCAAATCTATTTATTTTGAATCGTTGTCACAGGGCCTTTAATCAGCATGGGGCCCATAGGCTGGTGCCTACTCTGGCACTGAAGACTGGAGCGAAGTGAGGTGGAGTTGTTGCTCACAGTATAAAATTAAATGGCATGTTTCATTTTTCTAGTGCTGTTTAGAAGGTAAAACCTAAATCCCTGCATAGCTGCTGTCAACAAGAGGACACATTTCGAAGATAAGGCCAGCAGCCATACACGCGTAGATTTCTTTTTTGCAGCCTGCAGGCTGACTCAGAGGAATAAATTCAATAATTTTAAATTCAATAAATTCCTCCATCTACGTCAAACAGTCTGAATACCTGAACAGTCATGTCTGACAGGATGCAGTCACTGTACAGCTGATAAATTAGCTTGTTGGTGTCAACAGGGCCACCCGAGCCTTGTATGGCTAGCTTAAGAATTACATTCCCCAAAATACCTCCACCTTATAGAGATGCAGTGATTACATCTCTCGCCAGCCACTGTCATCTTCTCCCCAGGCTACATCCGGGTGCCGGAAGCAGACAGGCAAGTGTTTATTGCATGTCTTTTCTGCAAGAAAGCTGCCTGCATGCAGTTTTTTTACACATTAAGTTTAGTTCCACTTTAAAGCTGACCATACATGGACTGAAATTTGTCCAGTTCATCAGGAACACAGACACCTATGTTACGCCCCTACATAATTTGTATGAATATCTGTTATCTGTTTGGCTTCAGCCGAGCACAGTCCTAGTTTATTTGCCCATACCTGACAGGAAACCAACACAATTCTGTGTAGTCCTCCATGTATTTCCAGTCTGTAGAACTACAGGGCACTTAGCAAAGTCGTCATATTACCGAAGATGTGCAACTTTATGAGCCGCCCTGGTTGGATGACAGAGTACTTTCAGTACTATATTGTAAGACTTCGGATGATCTCCAGGTCACCACACTCTTCATACTGAGGTTCCTCCAGAAGCTGCCATAGATCTTTAGGAAAGGTTTCTAGTTTGGTAAGAGGAAAGCTATGTATGGATGTGTCATTAAAGATATCGCTGTACTTCGGGCACTCTGGAAACAGTGTTTCTTCTACGGCTTGTAAACTCTGTAGTGAAATAAAGGATGAGAAATTATAGTACACTTTGGTTTTATCTAAACACATATACAGCACCAGGTACTACCATCTTAGCATTTTCCATAATCATTTAAAACTTTAACAAAATAACTTCCCTTGGGATTAATAAAATATCCCAAATCTGCAAACAGTTTTAACTTACAAATATGCTGATCTTCCCTTTTTGAAATAAAAATTCTAGGCCATCGTAGCATCATAGTACCTGTTACTTAAAGCTGAAATCCAGGCACCACTAAATACATTTGTAAGAGCTGTTTAAAAGGGAAATGATTTGAATTTAAATGTTTTCCAGTTCTGAGATTTACACAGCTCTGCCACACAGCACAGCCCTGTCTGGCACTGCAGTTGACCTGATTTTTCTCTGCTGCAGTTAAGTAACACTTACTTAGCCTGTGACTGGACAGTGAAAGTGAAAGCAGCCGTCTGATGAGCTTATCTCTCAAACTCTGCTCTCTCTTCCTATCAGCATGCTCCATGTTAGTGCTTGTGACACTTCTCTAAATATGAGCTGTATTCTATAGGGACCGTAAGATGCTTATACTAATTAAAACAAAGGTGCTTACATTTCTTGTATTAAAAAATTATGCATCACTGCATTAATTTATGTCTTTTATATATGCTTGGAGTTCAGCCTTAAGGTGGTAGTAAACTCTGTTACACCACTTATACCTACAGGTAAGCCTATAATAAGGCTTACCTTTAGGTATTGTGAATATCTCCTAAACTTGCACTGTTTAGGAGATAGAGTGTATGCAGCCGATGATCAATGGCACATGCGTTCTGAGGCTGGGTTCACACTGAGTAATGGAGCGGTAGGGGGTTCAGTGTAGCTTCATTCACTGTTTCAGGTCCGATTTCAGTCCGAATTTTTGTCTGAATTCGGGCCTGAGACAGACCAAAAGACGCAAAGAACTTCTGTGCAATTCGCACCGGAGCCACTCTAGGTATGTGTGAACCGGCTCCATAGAGAGCCGGTCACAATCTCCTGACATACGAATTGGATGCGTAATTCTCCGCATCCAATTCCCACTGGTGTGATCCCAGCCTGAAGGTCTGGCATACAGTGCCGGACCTTCAGAGCCCTTGCCTTGGCTCCCATGCATGCATCATCACGCCCCCAGCCACTCATGTAGCCGGAGGCCACAAACCTGAAAAGAAGACCGGGGAAGATGGAAGCCCTCTCAGTGGTGACAGTGCGGTGCTGGAGGGCTTCGTTTTAAGGTAAGTTTCTCTTAATGTGCTAGTATGCAATGCATACTAGCACATTATGACATTGCCTTGCAGGGAATTTTTTTTTTTTCACCAACTGCAGTCTACTACTGCTTTAAAGAAGAACATTATACAAGCAATTTGGTTACATGGTTTAGGGGTTCTTTATGTCAAAATATTCCTTCTGCTACCCAAGTGCCTAATTTTGTCATGCTGAAAGCCCTTCACTGAGCCCTTCCACAGTCCATGTTTTTGTGTTACAAGTTTCCCCCCTACTTCATACAGAGATTTTCAGTCTGCTCAGTACTTTCTATTCTTTGGATATGTTGCACCAAGAGAAGAGAGAATTATATTTCCAAAAACTGGAGCACTTAATGCCCTATAAGTACACCTGTCATGACAAATACACAAGTGCTACCTCTGCAGACCTCTCCTATGGAATATGCTTTTCACCTGGCTATCATTTTGATCCTTTGGGTTAAATTATTTGAAGCACTGACTGGAACCAGTATGGGGATAAGTACTTTTTTTTTTTTTAACTTTCCCGATCTACATTGGACGTCAGTGACTCAGAAAGTACTGGAATCAGTCAGGCAGCTAGCTTTTTCAGGAGGAGATTACCAATTATATAAACGTACTGAAAAGGTAATATCCCTTATATATGTTAAGATGTCATAGCAGCCAAAGTCATATCCATAAAGGAAAGTATTTTTATTGTGGCCCAAGACCGCTATGAATCGTAACTTACTTAAAAATGTTGATTTTTTTTTTACAAAGATACATATACTCATAGGGGTTGCCCCAAAAAGTACAACAAAGTTTGGGCTAAATGGCTGGCTGAGCCCTCGACAGCGGTGGTTGGTTGATTCCTACATATATTATTATTATTGGGAGCGGCTTAAGGCTTAATGGGTGCATAGGGCTCTTTACTGGACTTTTAGAAGTTTTATCTTCCCAAAGAAAAATACCCCACTGTTCACAATCACACCTTATTCATGTCATCAGTTTTCAGCAGCATCTATATTTGTGAGCAACTATATTGTCAAGGATGAAGCACACAAAGGGCAACATTACAATCAAAATATCTGATGAACACCTTGAGAATTCATTGAGAATTGCTACTCCATCCATGGAACCAGATATTGATGTTTTAATTTACCAAAAACCGTATATCACATTAGTTTTATGTTACCCTCTCTTACTTTTATATTTAAAAAAAAAGACGTTTTATCACTCAGATAGGTACATTATCTAATCAGTTAACTTGTAATCTGCCCGACTTTTTCTGCTCATTAGTAGAGTTGGGCGAAAAGTTTAAGCCGGGCAAAAGTTTGGCCTGAACATCGCCTGTTTGCCCGTTCGGTGAACACCTGAATTTGTGGGATGCTCACCCGCCGAACGCCCCACAATGCACTGCATGCTGCACTCTAAGCAAAACTTTGCTCAATCAGGGCACAGTGAATAGCTGGTTGTTAAGGAGCAGGTCTGGCCGCGACATCCTTAACAATGGATGAGACATCAGCTGTCAACGGGCTTCCCCGCTGACAGATGAAAAAAATACATTGCCAGCCATAAAAAAAAATGTAAAAAAATTAATTAAACGGTGAGACCCTTATCCAAGCATGCAGCCTGGCAGGCCAGAAAAGGGGGGGGTCGCTCATCCCCCTCTTTCCTAGCCTGCCAGGTTGCATGCACCCCCATGCATTTTTTTACATTTTCCTTATTGCTAGCAATAGTATTGTATTGCCGGAAATTTAAATGTCATTTTTTTTTCTTTATAAATGTCAGTTTTGCTGCAGCAGGTTCTATACGCGGTACAGATGGGCCACTTTACAGGCAGACTAAGGGGACCCCCCCCGCACTATATTTTAAGAAAATTTTAATTTGTATTGTTTCACTTTAAGCATCTTTAAAAAAAAACATGTTATGCATTGATACATGTCCCCCAGGGCAGTACCCAGGCCCCCACCGTTTTTAAGGCCAATAAATTGCATATAAGCCTTCAAAATGGGGGGGGGGGGGGGGGGTGTTCGGCCCAACACTACTCATTAGCTGTCCTTATAGTTAGTGTATTTTATGTGTGGCCTAAGATAATTCCTCTTCTTCCAATGTGGCCCAGGAAGGTCAAAAGGTTGGACAGCCCTGGGGGGGGGTAAATCATCTGTTGCAAACAAAAACCTTAAATTAAAAAAATCCTACCTTAAAGATGTAAGTATAGTCTCTTTGCAAAACTCTGGATAGCAATCTAAAAAATAAAATATTTTACAAATGTAAGTATTCTACAACATTATACAGAGCATACGAAGGAAACAACCTATAAGCTAAAGTCTAGAATATCAAAAGTGGAATTACGGTAATATTTTTTTTAGGGCTCGTTCATGTTTTTTTATCTCTGAGATGTTTATCTTCAGAGAGCATTTGACAGGCAGTGAAGAAACACTGTATAATTTCCTCCCCACCTGCTTTAACTCCCTGAACCCTGCAGTAGAAACCCACAACTGTGTGCATTGCATGTGGTTGGAGGGCGACCCTATTCAATAGAATAGTTTGCATTAGGTGGAAGCTATGCCAGCTGGAAGCAATAGGGAGTATAATTCCTGCTAATGCTGCAAAACATCACGGCCATGGCATATGTACACTCTCGGCTGTTGCCTCTGTAACTAAAAGGGGTAGCAGTTGGGGGGCAGTAAAAAGTGGAGCTCAACTGCAGGATTTTACCACCCCCAACCTCACATGCGAACGAGCCCTTAGTCTGTTTTGTAGCTAACACATACATATGTGTGCATCAGTGTTTCTTTGCTCATAGATGCTGACACAGAAAAGTCCCAATAGTTCTGATGTCTGATAAATCCTTTTTGTGTTAATTTAGTCTTATAGGTTACAATTTAGTGAATTGCCTGAATAAAAGAAAACGAATGCAGCCACCACATCCAAAAACTGGAAAGATGCAATATATTACATTTTTGTTTTTGGGTTCAGATATGTTTTAAGGTTAGGGTAACAGTAAGGGTTAGACAAGAGGGACCAGGAGATTTTTTTTTTCTTTATAGGTTTTATTGGTTAGGTGACGACGGGGATACAATTTATTGTCAGCTTAAAGGAGAAGTTCAGCCTGAGCTTTTTAGACTAGGCTTCTCGAAGGGTCACAGGAGTGCAATTTGTTTTGCACTCCTGTGACCCCGTTTTCAGCGGAGAGCAGTCTGAAGTCCGCTCTCCACTGACGTCACTGCAATCAGTCGAGGCAGCGCGTCATCCCGACTTCGAAGTCCAGATCCGCCAGCTGCCTTGACTGATGGCAGCCTCAGTCTTTCAGTGAGCCGCTAAGATGCTGAGACGGCCGCTCACCGCCCCTCCACAGCTCAGCGCTCCAATGAGCGTGGAGGAGCAGAGCAAGAGAGCTGCTGATTGACAGTCAGCAGCTCTCCACTGGGGGGGTGAGAGAACTGAGCAATCTGCGGTGTTGGTTGGCTCAGTTCTCAGTGCAGAGATGCCAGGGGACATCTGCAACATCAATCTGATGCTGCATCCACCTTCTCCACCCATACTTCTCTTTTAACATGCATCTGTGCCCACACTATGGACAATAAACTATTTACACATTCCTAGCAAGCATAAAGGGCCATCCCTGGTCACTACATGTGTTTTTAATGTGAAGGTGTTCTTTTTCAGGAGTCAAAAAAACAATGTATTGTGAAATTTTGAAAATGAATTCATTCACAATGCACCTAGATACATAAATAAATGAGGACCTGTTTAAATGTGCTTTTACTGCTTGTTCTGTATATATCAATACTTATGCCGCATACAAACGGTCGTATTTTCTGACGGGAAATGTTCGATGGGAGCTGCTTGTCAGAAATTCCGACCGTGTGTAGGCTCCATCGGACATTATCCGTCGAAATTTCCGACAAACACAAATTGAGATCTGAATCTCAAATTTTCTGACAACAAAATCCGTTGTTGTAAATTCCCATCGTGTGTACACAATTCCGACGCACAAAGTTCCATGCATGCTCAGAATCAAGCAGAAGAGCCGCACTGGCTATTGAACTTCATTTTTCTCGGCTCGTCGTACGTGTTGTACGTCACCGCGTTCTTGGGGATTGGAATTTCCAACAAGATTTGTGTGACCGTGTGTATGCAAGACAAGTTTGAACCAACATCCGTCAGAAAAAAAACAAAACATGGATTTTGTTGTCGGAATGTGCGATCGTGTGTACGCGGCATTACAGTGCATGATATGGGCACAGGTTCACAATAAAACAGTATTAAACCCAAAATCAAACATTTGTTATATTTCAGCTTACCAATTCTTAGATGTGGTGGCTGTATTAGTTTCCTTTTTTAGACTTACTTACTTCTATTTTCATCTGGTCATCCAGCCAGTAAGTCTGTTGTTTTTCACAGCACAAACTTTCTGGCAAAAGTTACCAGTTTACATGGATGAGACAAACCACTTAACAGTGCCAGGAGTGATTAAAATGATCAGCTTTAAAACCAATACAAAGATTAAACACACACACAAAAAAAAATAATAAAAAAATAAATAAAATGATCAGCTTTAGTTATTCATGCAAAATATCACATTTTTGGTTTTGGGTTAAATACTGCTTTAACCTCCCTGACGGTAATCCTGAGTGTGGCTCGGGGTTAAATTTCAGTACCATTAGCAGTAACCCTGAGCCACAGTCGGGATTACATCTCAGGATCCTGGAGTGGTATACTTACCTTGTCCCCAGGATCCTGCGATGTCTCCCCGCTGTGTCCTCCGCTCGATGCCTCTGTGTGCTGGGCTCCGTTCCCTGCGAGCGTTGCGACGCACGGGGGCGGAGCCTGGCGGCAAATTCAAAAATTTGAAAATTCATAACACATACAGTACACTGTAATCTTACAGATTACATTACTGTATGAAATTATTTCACATCCCTTTTGTCCCCAGTGCTTTGTCCTATGCCCTGCATGCAGTTTTATATGATATATACTGTTCTTTCTGCCTGGAAACTGGAGATTGTCCATGGCAACCAAAAAGTGTCTCTTTACGTCAAAAGTGGTTTTACACCAGCTAGAAAACAGCGATAATAAATTAGAACACTTGCAGAATTGAGTGATAGTGAATCGTGGGGAAATTCATTTTATTATTATTATTATTATATTATTCTTTTTTATAATTTATATTTATTATATTATAATTTATGAATTTATGTTTCAAACTTTATCATACCCGGGATATCTACTAGACTCTTGTTTGGACAGATTTAAGTGTGTTATTGCTAAGAATTACAGACCTACAGTATAAAACGCCAAATTTCTATGCAAAATAATTATACCGCTTTGATACGCAAAAATCTGACAAAATCATACAGCAGGGGAGGCTACGGCTAGAATCAGGGACATCATTTCTCACTTAATTCCCTGTACTGAGAACTACCAGAGCTGCTCTTTTTGATTATGCTCCTTCCTGCTTTGGCACTGTTTGTAGGGCAGCTCACTAGACAGAGGTGATACGTTCTGGGTATTCAGCTGTCTCGATCTAAACACTGTCAAATCTCAAATCACAAAGGTCTTTAAAGCCATGTCATCAGGGGTATACAGCTTACCGTTCTTCAATCCCTCTGAAACTGTTGCCAATGATAATTATTTGTGACAAAGCTTCCAATGACCAGTTCCTCCACAGCAAGTTATTGTAAAGAGCCTTGCCACAATGTAGCATGTAGAACACTGTGGGTTTCTGCACACCACGCTTTCCTTCCTAGAATGATAAGAGAACCTTATGTAGCATCTCTTGGTAACGCTATATGCAGTGCCTTGAAAAAGTATTCATACCCCTTGAAAATGTTCACGTTTTGTCATGTTACAACCAAAAATATAAATGTATTTTATTGGGATTTAATGTCATAAACCAACACAAAGTGACACATAATTGTGAAGTGGAAGGAAAATGATAAATGGTTTTCAAATAAAAAAAACAAAATATCTGAAAGTGTGGTGTGCATTTGTATTCAGCCCCCTTTACTCTGATACCTTTGACTAAAATCTAGTGGAACCAATTGCCTTCAGAAGTAATCTAATTAGTAAATAGAGTCCACCTGTGTGTAATTTAATCTCAGTATAAATGCAGCTGTTCTGTGAAGCCCTCAGAGGTTTGTTAGAGAACCGTAGTCAACAAACAGCATCATGAAGGCCAAGAAGCACACCAGACAGCTCAGGGATACAGTTGTGGAAAGTTTAAAGCAGCGTTAGGTTATAAAAAAAAAATATCAAAAGCTTTGAACAACTCATGGAGCACTGTTTAATCAATCATCCAAAAATGGAAAGAGTATGGTACAACTGCAAACTTATTAAGACATGGCCGTCCACCTAAACTGACAGGCTGGGTAAGTAGAGCATTAATCAGAGAAGTAGTCAAGAGGCCCATGGTAACTCTGGAGGAGCCACAGCTCAGATGGGAGAATCTGTCCACAGGACAACTATTATTCGTGCACTCCACAAATCTGGCCTTTTTTGGAATAGTGGCAAGAAGAAAGCCATTGTTGAAAAAAAAAAAAAAAGAAAAGCCATAAGAAGTCCTATTTGCAGTTTGGGAAGCCATGTGGAGGACACAGCAAACATGTGGAAGAAAGTGCTCTGGTCAGATGAGACCAAAATTGAACTTTTTGGCCTAAAAGCAAAAGCTATGTGTGGCGGAAAACTAACACTGCACATCACACTGAACACACCATCCCCATTGTGAAACATGGTGGTGGCAGCATCATGTTGTGGGGATGTATTTCTTCAGCAGGGACAGGGAAGCTGGTCAGAGTTGATGGGAAGATGGAAGGAGCCAAATACAGGGCAATCTTAGAAGAAAACCTGTTATAGGGCGTACACACGGTCGGACTTTGTTCGGACATTCCGACAACAAAATCCATGGATTTTTTCCGACGGATGTTGGCTCAAACTTGTCTTGCATACACACGGTCACACAAAGTTGTCGGAAAATCCGATCGTTCTGAACGCGGTGACGTAAAACACGTACGTCGGGACTATAAACGGGGCAGTGGCCAATAGCTTTCATCTCTTTATTTATTCTGAGCATGCGTGGTACTTTGTCCGTCGGATTTGTGTACACACGATCGGAATTTCTGACAACGGATTTTGTTGTCGGAAAATTTTATCTCCTGCTCTCCAACTTTGTGTCGGAAAATCCGATGGAAAATGTCCGATGGAGCCCACACACGGTCGGAATTTCCGACAACACGCTCCGATCGGACATTTTCCATCGGAAAATCCGACCGTGTGTACGGGGCATTAGAGTCTGCAAAAGACTAGAGACTGAGGCAGAGGGTCACCTTCCAGCAGGACAACGACCCTAAACATACAGCCAGAGCTACAATGGAATGGTTTAGATCAAAGCATATTCATGTGTTAGACCCCATACACACCATTATATTTTCGGCAGATTTTTGCCTTCAGATTTACCAAAACCATATAACAGGAGGTCAAACCTTGAGAGTTTCAATTTGTATGGAATCAGGCAGGCCCTTGCATTACATGGTTTTGGTAAATCTGAAGACAAACATCTGCAGAAAATCTAATAGCGTGTATGGGCTTTAGAATGACCCAGTCAAAGTCCAGACCTAAATCCAATTGAGAATCTGTTTCAAGACTTGAAAATTGCTGTTCACAGACACTCTCCATCCAATCTGATGGAGCTTGAGCTATTTTGCAAAGAAGAATGGACAAAAATGTCACTCTTCTAGATGTGCAAAGCTGGGAGAGACATCCCCAAAAAGACTTACAGCTGTAATTGCAGTGAAAGGTGGTTCTACCAATTTTTGACTCGGGGTGCTGAATACAAATGCACGCCACACTTTTCACATATTTATTTGTAAAAAAGTTTAAAAACCATTTAGCATTTTCCTTCCACTTCACAATTATGTGCCACTTTGTGTTGGTCTATGACATAAAATCCCAATATAATACATTTATGTTTTTGGTTATAACGTGATAAAATGTGGAAAATTTCAAGGGGTATGAATACTTTTTCAAGGCACTGTAGGTTTACAAAGCATTAGTAAATAACTGTAAAATTCACAATGGAACTCGGGTGTTTGTTCAGTAAAACAGAATAAAAAGCCAGGACTGTTTTTTCCACTTTTATTTTCTGTGTTGTATTGAACTGCATCAGGATACTATTGCTCTGTGGTATGCTGAAATCTAGTAGGGGTTTAAAGCCACTACAAATTGTTTACTATGTGATTTGGTTTCTACTCCTGTCCTCTCTTCCTGTTTAGTGATAGTTAGTTCAATCTTAACTAAACCTTCTCTATTCCTTCCATGTTCCCTCAGTGAGTGTTAGTTATTTGCAGACACAGGGCTTATGCTGCATACACATGGTCAGAATTTCCGTCAAAAAAAGTGTGATGGGAACTTTTGGTCGGATATTCCGACCGTGTGTAAGCTCCATCCAACTTTTTCTGTCTGAATTTCTGCCAGCAAAATATTGAGAGCTGGTTCTCTATTTTTCCGATGGAAAAAGTTCTTGACGGAAATTCCGTTCGCCTGTATGCAATTCTGACGCGCAAAAAACCACGCATGCTCGGAAACAATTCGACGCATGCTCTGAAGCATTGAACTTCATTTTCTCAGCTCGTCGTAGTGTTGTACATCACCGCATTCTTGACAGTCGAAAGCAGAACTTTTGTGTGACCGTGTGTATGCAAGCCAAGTTGAGCGGAATTCCGTCGGAAAAACCATCCAAGATTTTTCCAACGGAAATTCCGCTCGTGTGTACGGGGCATTCGTCTTTGCTATTGTCTTCTTGCACTTCAAAACGCTAGAAAAAACATCCTGTGTACTGCAGTTATCTAAAATAAAATTCCATTGGATTCAACTTCTTGAAGAGTTGAGCTGCTTATGGACGGTGCCAAGTAAGCAGGTGACCATACTGTCCAGATAGACTGGGTCTCAGAAGGTATGTCAGTGCATAAAGCAAAATTTGAAAAATAACAGTGACAATGTGCAAAACACAGCAGCCCATATGAAAAGCACAATTTAATTTATATTATTGGCTTTGAGTAACTGCACTTTCTGTATTGTTCACGATCTTATTAAACAAGCTCAATAACATGTTACTGCCTATATAATTCTATAGGAGATTACAGAGACTGTAGACATATTACAAGAGATGGTCAGAGAATGGAGACATGATTCAGGAGATGTAGAATGGAAACCTGATTCAGGAGACTGAGGACATGTAACGTGTAATGGCTAAAGATCATTGTCGTTAAAGTCCATTTGCAAATCAATGCTCCAGCACCCACTACTGGGGGGTCTGCAAAGGGCTAAAAGGCAAGCACCAAAGGGTCGCACGTGGCCCTCTGGCCATAGGTTGAGCACAGGGGGCTTTAGGAATCCGCAGATAAAGAAATAAGGTATTGCAAATGTAATATGGGTGATGCCTATCTCAGTGGTAGATGCGTTTTCAGTGAGTACACAGCCAGCAGGAACTTCAGTTTTAGGGCGTGGTAGCCCACTTTTATTAAAGATAACAAAATGAAAGTTCATACACACATGGATTGCCCCCAAAGGGGTTTCTCTCCAGCAGAAACACAATAAATGAAAAATGCCAAGCTACCTGGCTCTTAAGGCTCACTCGGCCTTGGTTGTAGTACCATGCTGCACAGGCCCACTCCTGACCTCTAGGAAGGGGTTCTCCTGAAACTCCAGGCTTTGTCACCCCTCTGAGACTCATGGTTTCCTCTGGTCCCTTGGACTGTCTCTCCCTGTTGTCTCAGCTGGCCCAACTCTTGCCGTCCACTGACCTGGAACCTCTCCCACATGGAGTGCCGTCTCAAGGATATTGCCTCAGTTCCTAAACAGGATCACACTTCTCTCCTGGCTGCAGTAACTGCAACCACTACTCTACCTCTCTGGGCTATGCTCAGATCTGCCTTTAATGAATGTGTGCACCTGGACACACACACAACCTGCAGAATTTCTGGAAAACCTGGACACAAGACTGAAGACTCTATCCCACCCAATTTGGAGTCTTCAAGTCTCCAGCCCCAATCCAGACTTACCAAATCCAGAGAAAATGTAAAACATCATTTTCTCAGCTCACAAAGCTTCTGCTGGAACTTATGAAACTGACTCTTTGAGAGTCCTGTGTCCATTTTAACCACTTGCTTACTGGGCACTTAAACCCCCCTCCTGTCCAGACCAATTTTCAGCTTTTAGCGCTGTCGCACTTTGAATGACAATTGCGCGGTCATACAACACGGTACCCAAATGAAATTTTTAACATTTTTTTCCCCACAAATAGAGCTTTCTTTTGATGGTATTTGATCACCTCTGTGGTTTTTAGTTTTTGTTGAAAAAATTGAAAAATACAGAATTTAAAAAAAAAAAATTATATTTTTTTTATATTTTGTTATAAAATTTTGCAAACAGGTAATTTTTCTCCTTCGTTGATGTACGCTGATAAGGTGGCACTGATGGGCACCGATAGGTGACAGTGATGGGCACTGATGGGTGGCGGTGATGGGCACTGATGGGTGGCGGTAATGGGCACTGATGGGTGGCAGTGTTGGGCACTGATTGGGCACTGATTGATGGCAGCACTGCTAGGTGGCACTGATTGGCACCACTGGTGGGCATTGATAGGTGGAACTTGTGGGCATTGATAGGTGGCACTTGTGGGCATTGATGGGTGGCACTGCTGAGCACTGTGGGCACTGGCAGGTGGCAATGACTGGTGGCACTTGTAGGCACAGATGAGGCACCTGTGCCTCCTTCCTCTTCGGGACCGATGTCCCTTTGACATAAGCCGGTGATCGGCTTATTTTTCCTCCTCACGCTGACTTTTGTTTACATCATGTTATCAGCTGTCATTGGCTGACAGCTGATCACATGGTAAGGGTTCCGGCCCCTTACTCGGATCTGTGATCATCCGAGTCTCCGTGACTCGGTGATCACAGTGCGCACACCACGCGCCCTGCAGGGTGCGCGCAGTGCGCATGCACAGGGGAGGACGTCCCATGACAGCCTCCCGGAGATTGAGGTCCGCGCTGTAGCCGTCATTCAGCTCAAGTGGTTAAACAAATTTTCACAGAGACAGGGGCTCTCACTCTTACACAAAACATTAAATTAAGACTATCTAAGAATGTAAAAATTGCATGGATGTATATTTATTCAAGCCAGTAACTTATTACTAATGCCTACAGATCAGTATGATAGTAGCAAAAGTAGCAAAAGATTTCTCTTCTGGCATGTAGACCTTTTAGACCATTGAGAGGTCAATACACACATATACAGTATATATATTTTTTTATTCCAGACTACATGCTGTAAATTTTGGTTTTCCTTTTGCCAGTGGTGGAAGTTATAAAACCAGATTTTTTGTTTAGAATCCCATTTATATTCTCTACCAGACATCCATGTACTGTATTTCTTTGCCTTTCTCTTTTACAGCCCCTAGGCGTTTATTTAACTAGATTGTGAAAATAGCAACTACATGCTGTAACTCATGTCAGCTAGTCTGTAATTTGTCTGATTGGTTGCCATGCAAATCATTGACTTGTGATTCTGTTTTTAAATAAATCTAATCTGCTCTGCCAGCATTTCTTTCTTATATGAAATAAGTAGCACTTTATTAGCTTACCTCATTTTTGCAAATAACTTTTAAGTCCAATTCTTGAAGCACAGAAATCTCCAACGAGGAAAACACTGGATCAAATACATAGCACTGCTGATACGGAATCTGAAGGAAAAAAAAAACAAAAAAAAAACATTTAGACCCAGATACTCTAAAATACATAAGCACATTAAACAATATACAGGCAGTCCCCAGGCTCTGTAGGTTTGTTCTTTAGCTGAATTTGTATGTAAATTGGAACAGGTTGATTTTTTAAGTGTAGGTCTAGCCAAAAAAATATTTTTATGCTTCAGATAGCATGGCATAACATTTGTTTTGCTGTCTGTGAAACCTGTTCAGAACATTTCATCTCACTTTTTTCTTTTTTTTGAACATTAGATTTTTATTGAAAATTTGTTAAAGAGAAAGTAAACCCTGATGGGTTTACTTCCTCTTTGTTTCCCTGCAAAGGTAAAGCATAATCAGCCGATTATGTGTCACTTACCTGACACAGGTCTTTCCGGGTCTTTCCAGGTATCGTGGCTCCGGCGCTGTGATTGGCCGGAGCCATGATGACGTCACTCCCGCGCATGTGCATGGGAGCCGCCACTAACGGCATATCGCCGTTAGCAGCGGCATGCTCAGTGCACCTGCGCGCCGCTGTCTGCGGTGCATGCGCCGTAGACAGCAGTGCCTGTCTTTTTGCAAATATCTCTTAAACCGTGTAGGTTTAGGAGATATTTCTTTGACCTATAGGTAAGCCTTAATCTAGGCTTACCTGTAGGTCAAAGTGGTCTTTAAGGGTTTACAACCACTTTAAATAAGAGCATATGCAGATGCTTAAAAGCATATGTACCAAGTGATGCATGGTAAATACAATGAAGAGAAAAAGAAACAAAGGAATCAAGATTATGCAACACGACCATTTCAAATTTATAAATTGCAACACAAACCAATATATAAGTATGACTAAAGGGCCACTGGGTCATGTTTCACTATTTTGACCCAAACTTCACTCTATCCAGGGTTGCCAAACCTTCACAAATTAATTCTGACCAGGGAGAGAACTTCTGAAAGGATAGGTGCTAAGAGGGATTTCCAGTGTCTGACAAGCATAGTTCTGACCATCAAAACAATATAGGTAATAATTGTACAATATTCTTTCGGCCATTGATCGGTGTCTAGATTTAATATCGCTATGGCAGGATTAATGTGCCACAGTATTCTGGTGATTTTAGAGATTATAATAGATATCTTACGCCAAAAACTGGTTAAGCACTTGCAGGCCCTGAGTATATGGTACAGAAAGCCCATCTGCCTGCAGTTCCGCCAGCATATAGGTGAGCCGGTGGAGGAAAATTTGGATATATGTAAAGGTGTGTAGGACCATCTAGATACCATTTTTTGATGCAACTTCTTCACCTCACTTTCTGCTCTTGTGACAATTGGATTTTGAAAATTTTGGGTTGTCATGGAAACAAGGATTGGTGATCAAGATTTCCTCTCACCTCCTGTTGTCTTTCTCCTTTTGTAAGTATGAGTCATATGTAAGTCAGATGTATTTTGTGTCATCTCTGTGTATCACCTGAGGCTATTCACTTCACTGGGTATATGAGAGAGTTTACAACCACTTTAATATACTGACAAACACTAAGCCACATGTAATGGGATGCAGATCAATGTCTATAAAACTGAGAATGGTAAATATCTGTAATGCAGGGTTGGACAAATACAGAATTCAGGAGCCAGTAAGTCCAATCGAGGAGCCAGGATTATTTTTTGGAAACCGGCTTCATTGACAACAACTAGAGAAAAACTTCAAACGTTATTTGCAACTGTAATATATAAGGAACATTGGCTACCTGGCATTTGTCCAGCCCCACTGTAATGTTTGCTACAATCCATAAAAATGTATATAGTTGACCTGTGAGGAATGATTTATTCTCTGAAAAACTGGAGTTTCACCAGTACTAGATTGCTGTATAACATCTTTCCTTTAGACAAGGAAAAAATGTAGTCAACAAATGATGTATTTTATGGTAGAAGTTGACAATGCAAGTCATTCCTGAATCCAACTTCCCATAGCAAGCACAACTCCCATGTGAAAGTGTGTTCAGTAGGAAGTACTAACTTAAAGGTAATTTACAGCGGCCTTGTACATATGTCCTTTCTTTATAACGGCTAGGACTAAAAAAATATGAAACATTGCATATAAAGATTTTGAATCCCTGTGGCTATGCATCCTTGTTATGTTTTCTAGTTTCTGCTAACCACCTGTTTGAAAATGCTTGTTCATAAGGCTCAGATATTTACACTGAATAAACACACACACACACACACTAATGTGCCCCCATCCCTCCATAATGCCGCGTACACACGATCAGGATTTTGGTCGGAAAAAGATATGATGGCTTTTCCTACGAGATTCCGCTCAAGCTTGGCTTGCATACACAGGGTCACACAAAAGTTCTCTGAACTTTAAACCATCAAGAACGCAGTGACGTACAACACTACGACGAGCTGAGAAAATGAAGTTCAATGCTTTTGAGCATGCATCGAATTGTTTCTGAGCATGTGTGATTTTTTGCATACAGACAATCGCTTTTTCGGATAGGAACTTTTTCTGACCGAAAAATAGAGAACCTGCTCTCAATCTTTTGCTGGCGGGAATTCCGCCAGCAAAAGTCCGATGGAGCATACACATGGTCGCATTTTCCGATCAAAAGCTCTCATCTGTCTTTTGCTGGCGGCATTTCCGATCGTGTGTACGGGGCATAAGAGGTTTCTTTCAGGGACAGGGTGTCTGAAATGAAACTGCAGTGCTCTGGGAATCCTTTGTCATGGGTGTACTCTCTGTATTAAATGTTAATTTGTAAACCAAGATTGTGTTTGCGTGTGTGTATGTACATATATAAATTCTATATTTTCAACAGCAACACAGACAAAAGTAAAAAGCATTTCAATAATATTTTGAGTAGAGTAGGGGGAAAGCTAAAACCCCATCAGCTTTTTATTTCTTTTGTGTTGCAGATTTCACCTCACTTCTGTCTGGTGAAATTGTTATCATCAGGATAGTAGGGGGAAATCTCTCTAAACAGAGCCCTGGATAGCAATTAAATCTGACAGGGTTTTTTTTTTTTTTTTAAATCCTTCCCTAGGCTATCCAAAATTAAAACAAAAGAACACTTTGGGCTCTAGTTGTGATTAAAGTGCATTAAGAGTGCTTTAACAGGCCAGTGAATTTTCACATATTTTACATGGTTTTGCTCGAGTGCAAAGCCAATTTAAACAACGGCAGTCCCTAATCCACACTACTGTGTGCTGTGTTCTCATTAGTTCAGACTTCTACCTTAAACTGTTTGAGGAATAGCAGTAAGAAAGCCAGCTGATGCCGAGCTATGACACATGTAGTGAAATTTCCTAGACCATAACAGACACATTCATAGTCTTGCAGACAACGGTGAGAAGGCACAGCTTCCTCAAGGCACTGATTTTTCATTAACTCTCCATTGTCACTGTTGTCTTTTGAAACTGCTGGAGCTAGATTTTGACATTTGCGAAAACAACCTGCGGGAAAGAAAGGTAATAATGTCACTGCAGTTGGAGCTGGCTTGTAAAAACTGTGTCAATAAATGTTTGTTTTGCAACATTGCACTCTACAAAGGGCTTCACTTAGTTACATCATTTGCTTTTGCAATGTCATCTGGAATACAATTCGGAAAGTAAGGAAATCACATATTTAAAATGACATTATTTCATTCAGATGAAAGAAGTACATTTTAAGTGTTACAGAATCTTTCTCTAAAACAGTAAGGGCCAGTTTACAACACAGAAACACAGTCCGGATGCGTTTCTGCATGCAGGTTTTTGATGCGTTCTGACGCATTTTTGATATGGCGTTTCTTTTCCCGTTTTTTTTTTTCCCCCAAAGTTTTCTGGGGTTGTTTTGCTGTAATGCATTTTTGATGCGTTTCAGTGCATTTTGATGTGTTTTGTCAAGTTCTGTGCAGAAAAAATGAAGCATTTTGTACTTTTTTCTTCCTCACTGATCACACTGGTGTGAACTCATATAATCAACTGTCCATGCCTTTTTGATGCAGAAAAAAAAAAACTGCACTGGACTGCTTCTGGTGTGAATCGGCCCTTACTTCTAATAATATTGATTCTGGGCTATTACATCATCATTTTTTTAAATGGTATGTATTACCTATACAGTTCTGATATGGTTGAAGAGATTTATAGCCAATGAAAATGTTTTAAACTTGTATCAATAAAAGGTACTTACATGTGTAGAAAGTAGGGATGCACAGATGTTGATACCAAGCATTTGCGCAAGTATCAGTACTCCCGATACCGAAACTGATACTTTGCGGTGCAATTTGCGCCAATACAAAATGAATGGGCGCAAATCGCACTGCAAAGAATTGCATGTTATTTTTTACAGGAATGCAGTGCCATTTTTATCCGAATTGCATGTGATTTTCCCCCACTGCTCCTGTGTGTGTATGTATAGAAAGAGAAAAGGGCTAATTTGGTGGGCGGTTTAAAAAATGTTAGGACTGGAGGAGATGTAGAGACGATCCACCCCCAAGCTGACATCACTTCCATCCTATACCCACGGGGTCCCAGAACTTCACCTCCAGCCCTGTGAGCACCTCTAGCGGCCCTGATTTGCTATCATCGGCAGACTGGGACACCTATGTAGATTATTTTGCAAGTGGCCAGATATATACTGTGAGTTCTAACATTTTTTAAACTGCCCACTAGATGGCACTTTCCCTTTCTATACATGTACTGCATCCCTGTTCAAAACGCATACGATTCTTTGCAGTGCAATTTGCAACAATTTTTTGTAATAGCGCAAATTGCACTGCAAAGTTACTTGGTAACAGCGAGTACTTGACCGTAAGTATCACAGGCAAAATATTTTGTAGACATTGCTGAATGTCATATTAGCCATAAAAAAATAATAATTATATATATATCTATATATATCTGTCAGTTCAACAGGCCTATATTTACAGGGGTCCTATACATTTACAATGTTCCAGTTTGCAAAACAGGAAGTATAATAAGGGCTCCTTTACACCAGGTTTGTTGAGCTGTGTTGATCAGCATCAATGCTGATGAAAGGAGGCTCAAAACAAGGACACGTAGAAGAAAATTTTTATATGTGTCCTGCTCACATCACACGTGTGTTGGAATGCACTGCATGAAAATGTAGTATGTCTGCATTTTTTTGTTGAGCAACGCATAAAAACAAATATCAACCCGCAAAGCATGTTTTGCCTAGAGCTGAATGAAGTGTAATTTTGTGACATTTCAATAAGGTTAAAAAAAAAAGGAAAAATAGAAACACTGCAATATGCAACACACCAAGTCAAAGAGCAATGCATTTGGATAATAAAACGTATACTGAAGTGTTAAGGGAGCAATGACACTTCTATGTCCAGCAATGTCATCTGAATAATAGGCCTACTTTTACATTTAAAAAAACCTCAGTATTATTTTAAATAATTAAGTGCGGTCAAAATAAGAAACACAAAAATCAGAACAAGGGACATCATTTACAGTCAGTAGGATGTGTCCCTTGTGCTGATTCCTCTTCCGTTAGGTGAAAACCTTCTCCATCCATGCCACCCACCCTCATGATCTTCTGGGGTGGCGGGGGGTTATTAGAACTGTGGGAGCTGTAACAGGATCTCCTCAAGAGTGCCTGACTATTGTCTGCCCTTTTTCCCTAGCTCCTCTATTTATAAAAGCCAGCACTACAGCTTCTATAGATTAAACATGATCTATGAATTGAGGGGTGGACCTATCAATCATCTGCCCCTCCTCCATTCTTAGATGGTTTTTCATGCATAGAAGGCTTTGTCTCTATTTATTATTAGCAACCCTTTTCTAGTCTAGACATAAAAACACTTGTGAGGACTAATGCTCTTTCACTTATTTTCAATATTTTACTCAAAGAGAGGAAGCAGAACAGTTACCATATGCAAATATTTTAGGTTTTAAAATAAGTTTCAAGGGACCCTCGGTATACAATAATGTATAGCAGTTCACTAAAGATCTCTGCAAATTCGTTTCACTAACACTGAAGCCAAGTAGATTTTTTGAGAGGTGACATCACTTTATTTCTTTAACTGGATTTATGGTTTGTAGAAAAGGACTTATAATACAATGTACTCACCTTGACAGGATTTCCAAAAGTCAGATATTCTTAGGGTTTCCCTATTGGATCAAAAACAAAAACACATTCACAGCTAATACTTTTAGAAATGCTGGCACAAAACCATAAATATCATTCATAAAATATCACACTATTTTCAGTCCAAGTTATTGAAAGTCATTTTGATAAATGGATACATATAGCTCTCATATCTCCTCCATGTGCTGCAAAATGCATTTGATTTATGTATATGCACTAAATCAGTCACTGCAGCCAGATGTTATATCCAGCAATATTTGTTGCTGTGCTACACAAAATAAGACTTACATTACTCTTTCTTTATATACTTCCTTTGTGGTGGACTTTATAACCCTTGGCTGCTTATGCTGACCAAACGTGACTATTCACCATTTAAATGGACAAAACCTACCTGCACAATGATTTTTCGTAGTGCACCAACATCTACAGTATGGTTGCCTCTAACCCAGGATCTCTTCGGGACTTCCTTTTCTATGAACCTGGATTCCAAGTTTGTAACTCTGCCCACATAGAAACCATTCAATGTATACATGCATCTGATTATTTAGAAGCATACTGGCAATTTGTCCTTTACATAAATAGCCATTCACTGAAAGCCAGGCACACTCCAACATAAACTGGAGAAGGTCCTACAACAGGGGTAGGCAACCTCGGCCCTCCAGCTGTGGTGAAACTACAAATCCCATCATGCCTCTGCCTCTAGGAATCATGCCTGTGATTGTCAGGGTCTTGCAATGTTTAATGGGACTTGTAATTTCAAAACAGCAGGAGGGCCGAGGTTGCCTACCCCTGTCCTACAACATAAACACACAAGTCAATTCATTCAGTTGCATTCTGTCTTTGTGTGAAAACATATATATCAATATATTTTTTTATCATTATTATAATTTTTTGGAAATAACCAAGCGTCATCAGTGAAAAGAAGAACGGAGTCCTGGAAGAGATGGTATTGCCCCCAAAGAGTCCTGATCTCAACAATATTGAGTCTGTCTGGGATTACAAAAAAACACCAGCAACAGAGACAGCCTAAATCCACAGAAGAATTGTGGTCAGTTTCCTTAATGTTTGGTATAACCTGCCTGCCCAGTTCATGCTTTTTCTTTTTTTTTTAAGGCAAAAAATAGGTACACAAAATATTGATTTGTTTTTTTTTTCTGTTTATGTATTTTGCAGGTTAAAGCAGAACTAAAGGCAAAAAGTACCTACCTTAATTCCAGCTGTTCGACTCCGCATGCTCCCTCGCTGGCATCTTCTCCCCTGCTTCTTCCAGATTCCGGTCTTTAGAGGTATAGATTGGCTGACATGGGATGACGTCAAACCTGTGCTTGTGTATGGGCGTGGTCATCCTGTACATTCTACAGGGGATTGCGAATAGGCAGCTAGGTGTCTTTATTGCAGAAGAGACACTGCATGTCTCTTCTGCAAAAAAAAATTAAAAAAGCCTGTTTGCAATGTTTTGCTTTCAACCCTAGTTTCACTTTAATTAATAAAAAATATTATTTGCAAAATTTATATATATAGTTGTGCTCATAAGGTTACATACCCTGGCAGAATTTCTTGGCCATTTTTCAGAGAATATGAATGATAACACAAAAACATTTCTTTCACTCATGGTTAGAGTTTAGCCATTTATTATCAATCAACCGTGTTTACTCTTTTTAAATCATAATGACAACAGAAACTACCCAAATGACCCTGATCAAAAGTTTACCCTGGTGATTTTGGCCTGATAACATGCACACAAGTTGACACAAAGGGGTTTGAATGGCTTTTAAGGGTAACTATCCTCATCTATGATCTGTTTGCTTGTAATTAGTGTGTGTGTATAAAAGGTCAATGAGTTTCTGGACTCCCGACAGACCCTTGCATCTTTCATCCAGTGCTGCACTGACGTTTCTGGATTCTGAGTCATGGGGAAAGCAAAAGAATTGTCAAAGAATCTGTGGGAAAAGGTAGTTGAACTGTATAAAACCAGAAAGGGATATAAAAAGATATCCAAGGAATTGAGAATGCCAATCAGCAGTGTTCAAACTCTAATCAAGAAGTGGAAAATGAGGGGTTCTGTTGAAACCAAACCATGGTCAGGTAGACCAACTAAAATTTCAGCCACAACTGCCAGGAAAATTGTTCGGGATGCAAAGAAAAACCCACAAATAACTTCAGATAAAATACAGGACTCTCTGAAAACATGTGGTGTGGCTGTTTGAAGATGCACAATAAGGAGGCACTTGAAGAAAGATGGTCTGTATGGTCGAATCACCAGAAGAAAGCCATTACTATGCAAATGCCACAAAGTATCCCACTTACAATATTCCAAACAGCACGGAGACAAGCCTCAAACCTTCTGGCACAAAGTCATTTGGAGTGATGAGACCAAAATTGAGCTTTTTGGCCACAACCGAAAACACTACAAGGCCTATGATGAAAGGTACGGAGGTGGATTGCTGATGTTTTGGGGATGTGTGAGCTATAAAGGCACAGGAAATTTGGTCAAAAATGATGGCAAGATGAATGCAGTATGTTATCAAAAAATACTGGAGGAACATTTGCATTCATCAGCCAGGAAGCTGCGCATGGGACGTACTTGGACATTCCAACATGACAATGATCCAAAACACAAGGCCAAGTCGACCTGTCATTGGCTACAGCATAATAAAGTGAAGGTTCTGGAGTGGCCATCTCCGTTCTGGAGTGGCATCATTGAGCCACTCTGGGGAGATGTCAAACGTGCAGTTTATGCAAGACAGCCTAAGAATTTACAGGAACTGGAGGCTTTTTGCCAAGAGGAATGGGCAGCTTTACCATCTGAGAAGATAAAGAGCCTCATCCACAAACACCACAAAATACTTCAAGGTGTCATTGATGTTAAAGGGGCCAATACACGGTATTAAGTACTGGGGTATGATCAGGGTCATTTGGGTAGTTTCTGTTGCCATTATGATTTAACCACTTTACCACTGGGCACTTAAACCCCCTTCCTAACCAGACCAATTTTCAGCTCACATTTTGAATGACAATTACTCAGTCGTGCAACACTGTATCTATATGAAATTTTTGTCCTTTTTTTCACACAAATAGAGCTTTCTTTTGGTGGTATTAAATCACCGCTGGGTTCTTTATTTTTTGTGCTATAAAAGAAAAAATACCGAAAAATCTGTAAAAAAAATGCATTTTTCTTAGTTTCTGTTATAAAATTTTGCAAATTAGTAATTTTTCTTCATATATTTTGGCCAAAATTTATACCGCTACATATCTTTGGTAAAAATAACCCAAATTGGTGGATATTATTTGGTCTTTGCGAAAGTTATAGAGTCCAAAAACTATGGTGCCAATATCTGAAAATTGGTCACACCTGAAGTACTGAAGTAATTTCTTGAGACCCTAACATGCCAGAAAAGTACAAATACCCCCCAAATGACCCCTTTTTGGAAAGAAGACATTCCAAGGTATTTAGAAAGATGCATGGTGAGTTTTTTGAAGTTGTCATTTTTTCCCACAATTCTTTGCAAAATCAAGTTTTTTTTTTTTTACTTTTTTTTTTTTACTTTTTTTTTTTTCACAAAATTGTCATATTAGCAGGTTATTTCTCACACACCGCATATGCATACCACAAATTACACCCCAAAACACATTCTGCTATTACTCCTGAGTACGGCGATACCAGATGTGTGACACTTTTACACAGCGTAGCCACATACAGAGGCCCAACATGCAGGGGAGCACCTTCAGGCGTTCTGGAGCACCCAGGCCAATTCTGACATTTCTCTCCCACATGTAAAAATCATTATTTATTAGCAAGAAAATTACATAGAACCCCAAAACATTATATATGTTTTTTTAGCAAAGACCCTAGAGAATACAATGGCGGTCATTGCCACTTTTTATCTCGCACGGCATTTGCGCAGCAATTTTTTGAACGCTTTTTTTGGAAAAAAAACAGTTTTGTGCTTAAAAAAAAACAAAACAGTAAAGTTAGCCCAATGTTTTTGCATATGAAAGATGAAGTTACGCCGAGTAAATAGATACCCAACATGTCACCTTTCAAAATTGCACACGCTTGCGGAATGGCGCCAAACTTCGCTACTCAAAAATCCCCATAGGCAACGCTTTAAAAATTTTTACTGGGTACAAGTTTTGAGTTACAGAGGAGGTCTAGGGCCAAAAGTATTGCTTTCGCTCTACCGATAGCACCGATACCTCACATGTGTGGTTTGAACACCGTTTTCATATGTGGGCGGGACTTATGTATGCGTTCGCTTCTGCATGTGAGCACACAGGGACAGGGGCGCTTTAAAAATTTTCTTTTTTTTTTTTTTTATTGTTCATTTTACTTTATTTATTTTAGTTTGATGCTTTTTTCAAAAAAAAAAAATTTTACCTCTTTTATTCCTATTACAAGGAATGTAAACATCCCTTGTATTAGGAATATGGCATGACAGGTCCTCTTTATAGTGAGATATGGGGTCAGTAAGACCTCATATCTCACCTCTAGGCTGGGAAGCCTGAAATAAAAAAAAAAAAAAAAAAAAAAAAAAAAAAAGATCCTGGCTTCGATCGTAGCAGTGAGTCTGTAGAAGCACCGGAGGGTGGAGGGAGGGGGGGGACATCGCCTCCCGTAAGAACGATCAAGCAGTGGAACAGCCACTATGATGGTTCTTATGGTGTAAGGAATCGCCGGCTAAAAAAGCTGATATCTGAATGATGCCTGTAGCTGCAGGCATCATTCAGATATCCCCACACAAAGTCAAGAACGTCGTATGACAGCTGGCGGGCAGGAAGTGGTTAAAACGCATTTTTTTTTTATAACACAAAGTTGTCCATTTATACATTATTTCTAACACATAACATGTACATACCAAAAATGACACCCCGAAATAGATTCTCCTACTCCTCCAGAGTACGGCGATACCACATGTGTGAGACTTTCACAGGCTGGCCACATACAGAGGCCGAGTACAGCCGAGTATGGCTGAGCATGGCAGAGTATGGCTGAGCATGGCAGGGTATTTCAGAGTATGGCGGGGTATTTCAGAGTATGGCAGGGCATGGCTGGGTATGGCAGAGTATTGCGGGTTATTTCAGAGTATGGCGGGGTGTTTCAGAGTATGGCGGGGTATTGCAGAGTATTGTGGGGTATTGCAGAGTATTGTGGAGTATTGCAGAGTATTGCACAGTGTTGTGGGGTATTGCAGAGTATTGCAGAGTACTGCAGGGTATTGCCGAGTATTGCGGGGTATTGCAGAGTATTGCAGGGTATTGCAGAGTATTGCGGGGGTATTGCAGAGTAGTGCAGGGTATTGCAGAGTATTGCACATTATTCTGGGGCATTGCAGAGTATTGAGCGTTAGGGATGGCTGAGCATGGCTGGATGTCACTGTGCAGTGCTGTGGGCACTACACAACCAGCCCACAGCGCTGCAGCCATCCATCCATCCCCCTCTCCGCTCACAGTGTACCGATCGGTACACAGGAGGGGAGGAGAGGAACCGGCATCATCAGATGACGGAGCGATCACATGGTAAACGGCCGCGATCAGCGGCCATTTACCGGGATCCGTGATGCTCCGGGTCCTCAGGACCCGGCGGTCACGGATATGTTCAGGTGCGCGCCCCAGGGGAACTTTGGGAAGACATCATATGACGTGATCCCAGAGTTAAGCAACCGCCCTGCAGCCATCATTCGGCTATGGGCCGGTTGTAAAGTGGTTAAAAAGAGTAAACACAGTTGACTGATAATAAATGGCTTCAGCCAAACACTAACCATGAGTGAAAGAAATGTTTTTGTGTTATCATTCATATTCTCAGAAAAATAGCAAAGAAATCATAAATTCTGCCAGGGTATGTAAACTTAAGAGCACAACTGTATGTGTATAAATATATACACACATATACACACACACATAAATATTCATTTCATTATTATTCAAAGCATCCTGACTGTACAACATTTTTTCACAACTGCCTACATTTTGCACAGTACAGTGTATATATTTACAGTATATTTATATAGCGCCGTCAATTTACGCATACATTGTATATTCACATCATATAGATATCCACAATATTTGTGGTTGCAGCACTCTATAAATTTATTTCACAAGATCAAATAACAGCTTTTCATGCAAGTACGAAAGTCTGCTCTTCCTTAGGCTCGAGACACTGAATAAAAGAAGTTACATTATACATAATATAAAAAGAAGCAACATTTTATATAGTATAAAAAGAAGTAACAATTTAGTATTAACACAGTTTCTGGTTCCTGTTTGTATGATTTATATTATACTATGTAAAATGTTACTTCTTTTATTCAGTGTTTCTGACCTGAGGAAGTCCAGACATTGCCCCAAAGATTGTACTTGAATAAAATGCTGTTTTTTGACCTTGTGAAATAAATTTACAGAGTGCTGCAACCACAAGTTTTCCTATATACAGCAGTTGTTCTGCTGAGGTCAGTACTGTTGCAAGAGCACCAACTACTAACATTATTGTGCAGTTCTTGCATACATCCTTATTTTATATACACTCTATTAGCAAAAGTATTGGGACGCCTGCCTTTACACGCACATGAACTTTAATGGCATCCCAGTCTTATGCCCCGTACACACGGTCGGACATTGATCGGACATTCCGACCACAAAATCCTAGGATTTTTTCCGACGGATGTTGGCTCAAACTTGTCTTGCATACACACAGTCACACAAAGTTGTCGGAAAATCCGATCGTTCTAAACGTGGTGACGTAAAACACGTACATCGGGACAATAATCGGGGCAGTGGCCAATAGCTTTCATCTCTTTATTTATTCTGAGCATGCGTGGCACTTTGTCCGTCGGATTTGTGTACACATGATCGGAATTTCCGACAACGGATTTTGTTGTCGGAAAATTTTATATCCTGCTCTCAAACTTTGTGTGTCAGAAAATCCGATGGAAAATGTGTGATGGAGCCTACACACGGTCGGAATTTCCGACAACAAGGTCCTATCACACATTTTCTGTCGGAAAATCCAACCGTGTGTACGGGGCATTAGTCCGTAGGGTTCAATATTGAGTTGCCCCACCCTTTGCAACTATAACAACTTCAACTCTTCTGGGAAGGCTGTCCACAAGGTTTAGGAGTGTGTCTATGGGAATGTTTGACAATTCTTCCAGAAGTGCATTTGTGAGGTCAGGCACTGATGTTGGATGAGAAGGCTTGGCTCGCAGTCTCCACTCTAATTCATCCCAAAGGTGTTCTATCGGGTTGAGGTCAGCCCAGTCAAGTTCCTCCACCCCAAACTTGCTCATCCATGTCTTTATGGATCTTGTTTTGTGCACTGGTACAAATCATTTGGTGGAGTGGCGTATTATGAAAAGAGTTTTTTTTTCAGGGGTTGGGCTTGGCCCCTTAGTTCCAGTATAGGACTAACAAGTCACATGACACTGGGGAAGGAAAATGGCTAATTGGGCCCAGTTTGGACATTTTCACTTAGGGGGTGTACTCACTTTTGTTGCCAGCGGTTTAGACATTAATGGCTTTCTGTTGAGTTATTTTGAGGGGACAGCAAATTTACACTGTTATACAAGCTGTACACTCACTACTTTACATTAAAGCAAAGTGTCATTTCTTCAGTGTTGTCACATGAAAAGATAGAATAAAATATTTACACAGATGTGAGGGGTGTACTCACTTTTGTGAGATACTGTATATATATATATATATATATATATATATATATATATATATATATATATATACACACACACACACACACACACATATACAGGTTTACTCACATTGTGTCCCTAATTTTTTTAATGACATCTTTCACATTTACACCCAGATGCAGTTCTTGTGAAGATCTTTCAGCTTTACAAGGTGAGTTTCCTTTAATCTGCTGTGACTTCTTGCCTGCCTTCCTCTTGCTTACCACCTGCCAAGCATCTGACTCCATGCTGGGGAACAGCAAAGACACCTAAAGACAGCAAAAAGTTGACATGAGAAAAAAAAGTCTGAAAAATGTTTTTACTATTACTGACAAAAATAGCAAGAAACTGAACAGTACCAAATTTTGTTTGAATGGGGAAATAAAAGTAGTTTTCTATGTTAAAGGGGAACTCCAGACAGAGAGACTTTCTCATTTCTATTGAGTAAAAAAATAAATAAACAAATAAAGGGGCTGTCATCATGGAGTTTTTTTTTTACTTTAACAGCTGCAACATGTGAACTATACATAGAAATTATACACTCACCAGCATATACCAGAGAACAAAAACCCTGCTGCTGGGTCCTGCCATCTTTCACCTCAAACAGCATAGAAAAGTTACAACAAGGCTATAAAATACAGAAAGGACTCCAAAGACAATGCTACCATTCCTATGAATGTCATGTGTCACTGCACTCTGCGTTTCAGTGAGTGAATTGGAAAGAAGGGCTCTATGCCGCTGACTTTTCACAAAAGTCAACATTTGTATACACGTCATAATGCTGTTTAATGTACCAAGGCTGCTCATTTGCTGGAAGGCAGGAATATGTTAGAAAGAGCTGAGGGAATGAATTATGAAGATACCACTATATATGAATGCTTGGGGAATAAAAATATTCCATTTATATTTATAATTTGTAGTAGTGGTTGCTTCAGGTGACTAAGGCATCGATTATGTGATCATTGAAAAAGTAGAGGAGGAAGGGAAGAGGCAAAGGGATAATGAGAGGGGAAGGAGGAAAGGGGGAAAGGGAAGAGAGAATGAGAGGGAAGAGGGGAAAAGGGAGAAGAAAAAGAAGGGAAGAGGGTAGAGGAGACAGCAGGGTGAGGAAAAAAAGGAAATATGGGAGAGGGGAAAATGGGAAGAGGGAAGTGGAGATGGAAGGGAAGAGAAGAGTGGAATGAGGTATGAGGGAAGAGGAGAGGGGGAGAGGGAAATGGAAAGAGGAGAGGGGGTGACAGAAAAGGAGAATGGGAAAGGGAAGAGAAGAAAAGGGGATGTTGAGGGGTAAAGGGAGAGGAGAAGGGGAAGGGGAGAAAAGGAAATGATGGGGGTGAAAGGTAGAGGAAAGAGGGGAAGAGGGGAGGAAAGATGAGAAGGGAAGGTGAGGGAAGAGGTGAGAGAAGAGGGGAAGAGGAGAGGGGAATGAGAAAGGGAAGAGGAGAAGAGGAAGAGGAAATGATGGGAGGAAAGAGGGGGAAGTGGGGAGGGACGTTGAGAGGGGAAGAAGAAAGGGACAACCAGAGGGAAAGATTGGATAGAACAGGAGAGGAAAGGAGGGAAGAGGAGAAAGGAAGAGGGAAGATGGAAAAGGAGAAGGTAAGGGGGAAAGGTAAATAGGAGGAGAAGAAGGTGAGGAGGGGGGGGAAGAAGAGGGGGATGATGGGAGGGGAAGAGTAGATGAAAAAGGAGAGGAAAGGAGGGAAGAGAAGAAGATGAGGTGGAAGAGGAGAGGGACAAGGAGAAGATGGGAAGAATGAGGGGGAAAGGAAGAGAAGAAGGTGAGGGGAAAGGGGAGAGGGGAAGAGAAGAAGGCGAGGGGGAAGGGGAGAGGGGAAGAGAAGAAGGCGAGGGGGAAGAGAAGAAGGCGAGGGGGAAGGGGAGAGGGGAAGAGAAGAAGGGGAGAGAGGAAGAGAAGGTGAGGGGAAAGGGGAGAGGGGAAGAGAAGAAGGCGAGGGGGAAGGGGAGAGGGGAAGAGAAGAAGGCGAGGGGGAAGAGAAGAAGGCGAGGGGGAAGGGGAGAGGGGAAGAGAAGAAGGGGAGAGAGGAAGAGAAGGTGAGGGGAAAGGGGAGAGGGGAAGAGAAGAAGGCGAGGGGGAAGGGGAGAGGGGAAGAGAAGAAGGCGAGGGGGAAGAGAAGAAGGCGAGGGGTAAGGGGAGAGGGGAAGAGAAGAAGGGGGAAGGGGAGAGGGGAAGAGAAGAAGGTGAGGGGGAAGGGCAGAGGGTGAGGGGGAAGGGAAGAGAAAAAGGCGAGAGGGAAGGGGAGAGAGGAAGAGAAGAAGGCGAGGGGGAAGGGGAGAGAGGAAAAGAAGAAGACGAGGGGGAAGGGGAGAGAGGAAAAGAAGAAGACGAGGGGGAAGGGGAGAGGGGAGAAGGGAGAAGGCGAGGGGGAGAGAGGAAGAGAAGAAGGCGAGGGGGAAGGGGAGAGAAGAAGGCGAGGGGGGAAGGGGAGAGGGGAAGAGAAGAAGGCGAGGGGGAAGGGGAGAGAGGAAAAGAAGAAGAGGGGGAAGGGGAGAGAGGAAAAGAAGAAGACGAGGGGGAAGGGGAGAAGGCGAGGGGGAGAGAGGAAGAGAAGAAGGCGAGGGGGAAGGGGAGAGAAGAAGGCGAGGGGGAAGGGGAGAGAGGAAGAGAAGAAGGCGAGGGGGAAGGGGAGAGAGGAAGAGAAGAAGGTGAAGGGGAAGGAGAGAGAGGAAGAGAAGAAGGCGAGGGGGAAGGGGAGAGAAGAAGGCGAGGGGGGAAGGGGAGAGAGGAAGAGAAGAAGGTGAGGGGGAAGGAGAGAGAGGAAGAGAAGGCGAGGGGGAAGGGGAGAGGGGAAGAGAAGAAGGCGAAGGGGAAGGGGAGAGGGGAAGAGAAGAAGTCGAAGGGAAAGGCGAAGAGAAGAAGGCGAGGGGGAATAGGAGAGGGAAAGAGAAGAAGGCGATGGGGAAGGGGAGAGAGGAAGAGACGAAGGTGAGGGGGAAGGGGAGAGAGGAAGAGAAGAAGGTGAGGGGGAAGGGAAGAGAAGAAGGCGAGGGGGAAAGGGAGAGGGGAAGAGAAGAAGGCGAGGGGGAAGGGGAGAGAGGAAGAGAAGAAGGCGGGGGGGAAGGGGAGAGGGGAAGAGAAGAAACCAAAGGGGAAGGAGAGAGGGGAAGAGAAGAAGGCGAGGGGGAAGGGGAGAGAAGAAGGCGAGGGGGAAGGGGAGAGAGGAAGAGAAGAAGGTGAGAGGGGAAGGGGAGAGGGGAATAGAAGAGGGCGAGGGGGAAGTGGAGAGGGGAAGAGAAGAGGGGGAAGGGGAGAGAAGGTGATGGGGAAGGGGAGAGGGGAAGAGAAGAGGGGGAAGGGGAGAGAAGGTGAGGGGGAAGGGGAGAGGGGAAGAGAAGAAGGCAAGGGGAGAGGGGAAGAGAAGAAGGCAAGGGGGAAGGGGAGAGAGGAAGAGAAGAGGGGGAAGGGGAGATTGGAAGAGAAGAAGGCGAGAGGGGAAGGGAGAGGGGAAGAGAAGAAGGCGAGAGGGGAAGAGAAGAGGGCGAGGGGGAAGGGAAGAGAAGATGGCGAGGGGGAAGGGGAGAGGGGAAGAGAAGAGGGGGAAGGGGAGAGAAGGCGAGGGGGGAAGGGGAGAGGGGAAGAGAAGAGGGGGAAGGGGAGAGAAGGCGAGGGGGAAGGGGAGAGGGGAAGAGAAGAGGGGGAAGGGGAGAGAAGGCGAAGGGGAGAGGGGAAGAGAAGAGGGGGAAGGGGAGAGAAGGCAAAGGGGAGAGGGGAAGAGAAGAGGGGGAAGGGGAGAGAAGGCGAAGGGGAGAGGGGAAGAGAAGAGGGGGAAGGGGAGAGAAGGCGAGGGGGAAGGGGAGAGGGGAAGAGAAGAGGGGGAAAGGGGAGAGAAGGCGAGGGGGAAGGGGAGAGGGGAAGAGAAGAGGGGGAAGGGGAGAGAAGGTGAGGGGGAAGGGGAGAGGGGAAGAGAAGAAGGCAAGGGGAGAGGGGAAGAGAAGAAGGCAAGGGGGAAGGGGAGAGAGGAAGAGAAGAGGGGGAAGGGGAGATTGGAAGAGAAGAAGGCGAGAGGGGAAGGGAGAGGGGAAGAGAAGAAGGCGAGAGGGGAAGAGAAGAGGGCGAGGGGGAAGGGAAGAGAAGATGGCGAGGGGGAAGGGGAGAGGGGAAGAGAAGAAGGGGAAGGGGAGAGAAGGCGAGGGGGGAAGGGGAGAGGGGAAGAGAAGAGGGGGAAGGGGAGAGAAGGCGAGGGGGAAGGGGAGAGGGGAAGAGAAGAGGGGGAAGGGGAGAGAAGGCGAAGGGGAGAGGGGAAGAGAAGAGGGGGAAGGGGAGAGAAGGCGAAGGGGAGAGGGGAAGAGAAGAGGGGGAAGGGGAGAGAAGGCGAAGGGGAGAGGGGAAGAGAAGAGGGGGAAGGGGAGAGAAGGCGAGGGGGAAGGGGAGAGGGGAAGAGAAGAGGGGGAAAGGGGAGAGAAGGCGAGGGGGAAGGGGAGAGGGGAAGAGAAGAGGGGGAAGGGGAGAGAAGGCGAGGGGGAAGGGGAGTAGGAGGAAGGGGAGATGGGAAGATGAGGAGGGAAGAGAACATGAGGTCGAAGGGGAGAGGTGTATAGGCAGAAGAAAAAGTATTGAGATGGTCTATATACACTGAGACACATTTATAACCCACTGCTCAGCTTTATATTGGTCAGTAATCTCTCTGAATAGGGGTGTATGCATACTAGTGCCATTTGCACTGAGCTCTCAGGCCCCTCTGTACTCCCCTGACATATGCGGACTGTCCTGTATATTCTCGTACAGTACACGGGAAGTGTGTGGAGGGGAAGAAGCAGCACGTGCTCTCGTCCTTATGTATAGGTAACCAAGGAAGATCGTCTATATACACGGGTGGGGGGAGGACTGACAGTCGGGATATTCCGGAGATTATTGAATGGGTCAGTCTTGCTTCTCCCCAGCCCGCTCACTTACCTCTGCGTTCCAACAGCAGGCAAAGCGGAAGAGTATGTGCGTCCCAAGCCTCGCTCCTCCCCATGACGTGTATGTGGTGCGCCGTGTGTTTGGAAAGTGAGAAGGAAGCGGGGAATGTAGAAAGTGTCTGTCTGAGGATAGAGGAAGAGCAGGTAGGGAGGAGCGGGTTGCTGCCTCTGTATGGGCCTGTCATACTACCATTGTACGAATCCAGGAGAATAGGTGCTGTGTGTGTTATTGTAGAACAGTTAGGACACGTTTTCGGTGGATGTCTGTGCTGGGACTTGTGGTTCCACTGCAGCCTCTCACAGATGGGTTATTCAGGGAGGCAGACACCATTGTGAGAAGAGGACCCCCTCCCCCATTACTGAACACATCTCTTCCCAATGTCTGATCTCTGGGCACACACCTTTGTTAGTATTGGAGAATGATCCTGGACACTGACACCATGAATTGCTTGCTGACCGTTCCCCCATTCATGTAATGTCATTACGATGACTGCCAACAAGTAGTTAGGGGCCCATTCACACCCACCAGGTACATTGAGCAGCTTTCCCCTTGTCATTCTGTGCTGTCATGCAATCCACACATTGCATTGCTCTGCAACCAGTAGACCTTAAAGTGGAACTCTCCTCCCCTCCAGTCCAGCAATGCGGTGCCCCAGAACTCCCTGCTGGCCTCTGACACCCAGGTCTTGATCGCTGCATGCATTCATTGGCCAGGCTGAGATGACATCACTCCCGCGCATGCATGGGAGTTCAGCATAGCCAGATGTGCACAATGAGCTGCATGTGCACAACTCCGCATGCAGGGAGGTAGATAACAAAGCATGTCTTGTCTGCATTTAAAAATCCTGCCTGTTTGCCCATTTGTAATATATGTTTTATAAAGTTCCACTTCAATGTAATTTCAATAGGGTTTGCACCAAAAAAGAGTATACTGCAATCTGTTTTCAACGCGGTGGCTGCCTTCCAATACACAGCAGCAGTAGTGTGTGCTGGTGTAAATGGGAACTTTAAAGTGGTTGTAAACCTCTACGTTTACCTATTGAAGTGACTGGGTGAGTGAGTCAGGTGAGATGGAGATGAAACAAATCCTGCTACATAAGTTGGACCTGTTTATCTGCAGCCATTTGTCCTGTATATCGTAAAACTCAAAGGGATTTTCACAGATTTACAAAGCATGGATTTGCTGTTACATACTGTATAAGAGCTCTGAGAGCTGATTGGAGGGAAGGGACACACCCCTTCGCACAGGAACAGAACTAAGGATGAGCTCCGGTGTGTTCACACAGCCCACGTGCAGAGCCAGACAGGAAGTAGGTGCTGCGCTAATCACAGGCAGTGAGACATTTTCCTTATGCACGGCTGCAGAGATCGGGAAACGTCTCACTGCCTGTGATCAGCGCTGTTCTGACTTCCTGGCGAACTCTGCATGTGGGCTGTGTGAACATGTCGGAGCTCATCCTTAAACAGAACTGAAGCTGTCAATTAGCTGGAGGTCCCACCCCTGTCAACTTTTTAGCTCTTGGTGTCAGGAAAACTTGTCAGAAGTGACTCAAAGAATAGAGGAACTAGACAGCTTAGAGAAATGACATTTAGTGCTTTGGACAGAGGCAAGTAAGCACTATAGAAATATGTGCTTTGTTCGGTTTTTATGTCTGTGCTTTACAACCACTTTAATTTGCCAGTAGGGATTAAATAGCTTTAAAGGAGAAGTATAGCCAAAGCTATTTTGGATATACTTCTGGGGATCACAGGAGTGCAGTACATTCTGCACACCTATGACCCGTTTTCTGCCGACAGTGGGCAAGATTCTGATCGTATGGTCGGGATCCTCACAGAAGCCTGGACCACCACCTGACATAGTCTCTCAGCAATCTGCCAAGAGCATGAGCCAGCTCCACAGCCTGGCACTCCAGTGAGCGCTGGAGGGGCCAGCAGAAAGCCACTGACTGACAGTCCCAGCTCTCTGCTCGGAGGGGGGGGGGGCGATGAGTGATCAGCAGTGTTTGATTGCTCAGTTCTCACTGCAGAGCCAGGGGGGGCAGACGCAGCATCACACTAGATATATATAGAGATATTTATTTTGTTCAAAGGCCATACTTCTCTTTTTATCACTGATTTAACACTGTCATTAACCTTTCTCTGTGCTGTTCAAAGCAAAAAAAAAAAAAGTTTTGTAGTGCACTACAACATAGCATGCAAATGGCTCACGTCTACAAAACAAGTGTGTTGTGTAGGGTGGTCATTCACAATGCACCGTACCAAGTAGATGGCTTGCTATGTGTTTTACGTTTGTATTATGGCAGTGTGAATGGGCCCTCAGTCTTGTAAAGGAAGGACTTTTGTACAAGTTAAATCAAATGACTCTGCTCAGTTTAAATGTGGCTGGGGTCATTGGTTTTATTATCTAATTTGGTCAATGATGTTGTGGTTGTAAAATTAGGAGAAGATAGAGGAAGGAAGTGTGTAGCCACTGGCAATTATAACACAAGCAGCTGATTTGTTCATCTGATGTCGTAGTAAGGGTTGGACACATTTCTATACCTTAATAAAATTCTGTATGAAAAATCTGGGGCAGAGAAAATACAAGGGGTGATTTACTAAGGGGAAAATCTTCACTGAAAAAGTGTGAAAAGCAAATTCCTGTTCATCATGAATACTCAGTCACATGCAGATGCTTGTGTTACGGTTAGATAATTGAAGTGAATACCAGTCACTAGACTGATGCTTGTTTGCCACCTAATGGTGTGTTTGTAATATTACAGGCTGAGTGTGAATGAGTAGGAGGGGGAGGAATCATGGGAATTGTGTCTTGTGATCATTGATGTGATCTTGAGTTGTCTTCTCTTCCTTTGTTGTTTCCAGGCTGACCGGTTTGGGTGGATCGTTACAAAGTGGAGGAACTCCTGTGAAGGCAGCTGTGATCACCTATTGTGTGAGGTTGGTACAGTATATGAAGTGAATTTTGGATGCCGACAGACTTGGAAAGGGGGGCAGTCTGATCACATGGGATCACTTGCTGCATGGATGGGGGGGTTGGCAGGATCTCATGTAAAGTTCTGTTCAACTTACTATGAGGACACGGCACAGGTGTATACTGGATGATGGCAGTTGTACATTCAGGATCACGGTCTCTTTTGGGTGGTATGAGACCCTGTGATAGCAGTCCACAAATGACCAGATCTCTGATTTCTATAGATCTGCAGAGAACAGTATTATTTGTATAGCTAAAATAAATAATCTTATCAATTCATGTCCTTGTTTAATTTAAAACAAAATATATTCTTTAATCTATGTAAGTTAATAGAGTGGTTTTAGTTGCTGATCACGATATCTATTCTGTTTCCTGTTTATAAATGCAGTAGCATTTATGCTTTGCAGCCCATTTCGATTAATGCATCTGTTGTGTTAGGCAGATGCATTGACGTGCCTGTTGACGTGTTTTTTTTTTATGCATTTTTAAACTGAGAATTCAGAGTTGATAGCGTTAAGGTGGCCATTGATGGATAAGATTTTTGGCTGGTTCAACAGGGACCAAACAAATTTCGATCCATGTGTGCCACTGTAGTTGAACAGAAGTTGTTCTATCGAAGACTCCTGTTCAACCGCCCTGTCAGAAAAACACTGCTTGATCGCCTTTGATCTGTGTATTCTGACAGCAGTAGAGTCTCCTTTCTGTCAGAATACAATAGCGCAGCAAGGAGGATTCGCGATGGATGGGGGAATCAATTTTGTTTTTTTTGCTCAGCCCGCTGGCTAAACGAAAAAAAAAAAAACTGAACAATTGTATTGCTGGCTTTAACAGCCATTGACCCGGGCTTGTTAATACCTGTTGCCAATGTATCAAAACACGTGTGTTTTGATTTGCTGCCGTTGACTTCTATAGGCCTTGCAACTTACTAAAATGGAGTAGGGAAAAAAAGTGTATTATGGGTTGAACCTATGTATTTTAGCACATTGTAACACCTGTTTTAACATACAACAGTGTGATTGGGCCCTCAGGAGCCTCTGCACATTTGTCTGTTTTCACACAGCAAAACTCATTTTTCTGCATTAAAATGCATGTCAAATGCAAATTCATTATTTTCTTTGGAGCTGCTTCACATCTGTACATTGTAGTTTAGGCCCCTTTCACACATGAGTCATTTGCAGCGTGTAAAGCGCCTCTCCTCTCACTCCAGTGTGAAAGCCCGAGTGCTTTCACATTGGAGCGGTGCGCTGGCAGAACTCAATAGGAAGCCCTGCAAGCAGCATCTTTGAGGCGCTGTATGATCGGTGTATACGCTGCTCCTAAATCACCCCTGCCAATTGAAATCAATGGGCAGCGCCGCTTTTAACCCTTTTTCGGCCGTCAGCGGGGGTTAAAAGCGGGCAAAAAGCGCTGCAAAAACTACGGTAAAGCGCCTCAAAAAATGGCACTTTACTGCCGACGCCCGGGCGCTGCCAATGTGAAGGTGCCCTAAAGGTTAATTTCCCACATATGTGGCTTTTTGTTTACTTGTTGCCATGTTTCGTTTTATGATTGTGACATTCTGTTATGACCTACAGTTACAGAATATGAATCCCATAAAAAAATAAATTTGTTTTGCCTACTCACTCATGTTACATACTGTATATTACCAATTCCCCAAGGGGATGCAAACTTTTGAGCACAACTGTATCCCCCAGGTCAGTTCTTGGTGGATTTAATGTTTATTGCTGTTTGCAAAAGATTTTACGCTGACTGTTTTAACTGTGCTTGCTTTTGCAGTTGAAGTGAAGGGTATGTTCCTGCACAATGAATGCTGCATATTTGTCACCGTGAAGAGTTTGTGGCTGTGATGGGATTGAGTCATACAACTGTCCAGTAACTTCATGGCATCTCCCATTGCAGAACCAAAGCCAACATTATGGTGAGTCTATGTATTACAGAGCATTTCTTTCACTTGCAAAACCATTACCTTTTGAAACGTTGTAGGCCAGGTCAGGATTACTTTGAAAAGTTTATTATTATTATACAGGATTTATAAATTGCCAGCAGTTTGTGCAGTGAGAAGGGAGGGGAGACAGCATAGTTAAGCTTGCCTTACACGTATAGATTTATTTTGTTCAGCGTGCAAGCTGAATGAAAAAAATGTAACACATACTTACATCCAAGCTAACAGTGCAAATGGATAAAACCCACTGCCAGAACTGCCGCCTGTCATTACTTGAACAGTGCATGAATGGATGCAGGCAATGGTTAGGCCAACAATTTTCTAACAGGCTCCTTCAACAAAAGTTGATTGAACAAACAACTTTGCTCAAAACAGAGAGGTGCTGGCAGACCATACACTGCTTGAATTTCAACTTAGCCAGCAGGAATCAGCCAATATTTGAACAGTGTATGGCCAGCTTAATTGCTTCCCGCCTGAAGGGTGTGATATGACGTCCTGGGCTTGAAGTGGAGATATCTCGATGATGCCTGCAGCTACTGGCATCATCCAGATAGAGGGATTTACTGGCTAAAAAGAAAACTAACGTAAAAGCCATTCTAGCAGCTCATTAGCAGCTGGATTACTTTTACAAGCAGCAGGAGGGGGCATGTGGTCCCTAAACACCCCCGCCGCCTGTCAGCACCTCTCTGGGCTCTACCACAGAGCTGCCCGAGGACCGGATGGTTCCTGGCCATTTCTGTGATCCTGAGAGGCCGGAATTTTTTTTTTTTTTTTTTTTTAAACTCCTGCTTTCCAGAGGAAGACATTTGGGGTTGTATAGACCCCAGATGTCTCCAGAGGACCTGTCATGCCTTATTTCTGTCACAAGGGATGTTTACATTTCTTGTGATAGGAATAAAAGTGATAAAAAAAAATTAAATGAAAGGGTCAATGTAATATTAAAAAACAAATTTTTTTTTAAAGCGCTCCCGTCCCCTCATGCTTGCACACAGAAGTGAACACATGTGTAGGTCGCACCCACATATGTTAACTGTGTTCGCACCACACTTGAGGTATCGTCATGTACGTTATAGGGAGAGCAATAATTCTAGCTCTAGACCTTCTTTGTAACTCTAAACTGGTAACCTGTAAACATTTTTAAAGTGTCGCTATTTGAGATTTAAGTACTGTAGTTTGGCGCCATTCCACGAGTGTGCGCAATTTTATAGCGTGGCATGTTAGGTATCTATTTACTTGGCATAACATCATCTTTTTATAGTTTTCCAAAAAGTTGGGTTATATATTTTGTTTTTTGCATTAAAATTCATTAAACTGTCTTTTTTTTTCCCCCCCAAAACAATTGTGTTTGAAAAATCACTGTGCAAATACCATGTGACATAAAAAATTGCAACGATAATTGGACCCCTTCTCTTCGCTACCTTCTCCCTTGGTCACTTGATAACCTCCCACAGCTTCCAATACCATCTCTATGCTGATGACACCCAAATCTATAGCTCTACTCCTCGCCTCACTCCTTCAGTCTTCTCTCGCATTACTAACGGACGAGCTGGTAATATTCCCCTGCATCCGTGCCCTCCTTAATGACTTTTCCATCAAAATCAATAATGTAACCTCTCATGCCAGGGTACTAGGTGTAATCCTAGACTCTGACCTGTCCTTTCAGCCCCAAATCCTATCGTTGTCAAAAGCTTGTAGACTTCATCTCCGTAACCTCTCTAAAATATGCCCCTTTTTAACAAATGAAACCACCAAGCTACTCATTCGGTCCCTTGTTATCTCTTGCCTCGACTATTGCAACTCTCTCCACATAGGCCTACCTCTCCATAGACTATCCCCTCTTCAGTTTATCATGAATGCTGCTGCAAGACTTATCCACCTTATCAATCGCTCAGTGTCTGCTAACCCTTTTTCGCCAATCGCTCCACTGGCTCCCAATCACCCAGCGAATAAAATTCAAAATGCTAACTATAACATGCAAAGCCATCCACAAATCTGCCCCGAGCTACATCACCAATCTTCTCTCCAAATATCACCCAAACTGTCCTCTCCGCTCTTCTCAAGACCTCCTGCTCTCAAGCTACCTCATCTCCTTCTCCTATGCTTGTCTCCAGGATTTCTCCAGAGCCTCTCCCATCCTCTGGAACTTTCTACTTCAATATGTCCAGCTATCTCCTACTCAGGCAATCCCTGAAAACTCATCTCTTCAGGGAGACCTGTTACACCTCCAACTAATCTTTTACCACTTCCATCAGCTAATTCCCCACAGTTATAACCTTTTGTACCACCTGCCCCACCCTATTAGATTGTAAGCTCTTCTGGGCAGGGCCCTCTTAACCCTCTTGTATTTTATTGTATTGTAACTCTTTTGTCTCCCTTGTATATTGTAAAGCGCTGCGTAAACTGTTGGTACTATATAAATCCTGTATAATAATAATAATTCTTAGGGCTTTTGGAAGCCAGTAAGGGGATCAGCGGAGAGGCACGGTGGGCACAGTCATTGGTAAGGTGAATGAGTAAGAACACAGCAAAAATCCTATATGTCAAAATTGTTAAGACAGAAAACAGAAAAATATTGCAATATATCTATCACAACAAAAAACCTAGAAGGTGTGAAAGGGCTGGCAAAAGTAGGAAAGAAGAGAAAATCGGAGGAATAAAAAGTGAAGAGACAGTGGTGCACTGCACATTCCCCTGGGTTTCTTCAGTAACTGCCTTTAGAGTATATCTGCATGCTTGTGGCTAGAGTTCCCTAAACCATTTATAAAATGAATAAGGATAATGGTACATATACAATATAACTAAATAGTAAAACATAGTCTCAATTTTTTAAGGAAAGAGGAGTTTTCCTTTTTAAAGCTGAGCTCGGGGCGCTAAAACTTTTATTCAAATATGTGTTTCAATTATCACAAAGGAAATAAAATCCACTCACCATAGGCCTGTGCAAACCTAGATATTACCTGGTAAAGGTAGCCGTGACATGGTCACTGTGCTGTACATACTGTAGCCTATGCAGAGAGCATGGTTGTTGGGAGAAAAATTACAGGAGGGTTCAGCTACAAGACCAATCACCCTGCACAAAGAGAGAGAGCGGTAGTGGCTGTTCTGTAATACAAAAGGCTCTTGCCAAGTACAGGAGCTGTTCCGTGCTGGATTACTGCACAGATCTACAAAAAATAAACAAAGGACACCTAGTAAGAATACACATGGCTATTGCATTTAGAAAGTAATAGTTTAGCCTGTATTTCAGATTTAAAGGCTAAGTTCTCCTATGCAGTCAAGGGTCCCCAGGAGGTAATCAAGTTATGCAGCTTTAAAAAAAACATTGGATAATGTAAATGCATTACTTGTAGGCCATTTACGTCCCCTAAAAGCCTGGCTGATAAAACTCCCACCAGAGTTTAGTTAGAGAGAGAGAGCGTATGCATGAGAATTCTAACAAGGAAGCACACTTGCTTCACTGATGCTTTTGGACAAGCTTCCAACAGGCCATTTACATCCCCCAGAAGCCTGGCCAAAAAAACTCCCATCTGAGCTCAGTGATGTTTGGGGGGGGACGTATTCATAGGGATTCTAACAAGGAAGCTCACTTGCTCCACTGATTCTGAGGACCAAGGCACTCGTAGCACAACATATCCTGGTCACAGTTTGCAATTAGACAGTGGGGGATGCTTCTGATCATGCGACAACCGATCAGTGGTCACATGATTGGGAAGAGGCCTGTGCTTCCTGGAGCTAACACTCACTTAAAGGACCGCCATGAGGGAGCAGCAAGGTGGTAAAAACTACACAGCTTTTTATTATCTTCTGGGGTCCCATTACTGCATAGGTTGTTTTCTTTAAAAGGTAAACCTGAAGACAACTTGCGCTAGCTAACCCCCTTTTAAGAATGCCAACTGCCGGTCTGTCTCTGGCTGCAATACTTTGATACACTACTCTTGAAGTGGCATGATAAAAAAGAGTGAATTCAAATATGATCTGCATTCTTGTTCCAGATCAGTGACTAAAAAAGTACTAAAATCACTGGATCGGAACAACAATCCGGCAACTAGAATTTCCAGGAGTGGTTAGCAGGAACAGCCTTCGTATTCTCTCAGAATAGGAGTCCTTTACTAACCTATTCTTGTGTGAATTGTACTTATGCAAAATGCTTGACATTGTTTGATAATTTGTTTTCTTTTTATTATAATTTCAGGTTGAGTTACTTCTTCCTTTACGATGGTTCGAAGGTAAAAGGGGAAGGTGACCCCACAAGGGCTGGAATTAATTACTTTTATCCCCCTCAGGTAATCAGTGGTATTTTATGGGTACCTTAAATAAATAGGGATAATTGTAAACATGCAACCACACGCACTCAGGTTGAACTGGATGGACTGGTGTCTTTATTCAACCTTACTAACTATGTAACTATGTATTTACAAAAGTCTATACAACGAGCCAGGATCATTAAAAATGGTCTGACTTCAGAGGTACGGAAGAATACACATTTTTTTTTTTCCCTCCTCGGTTCTTCAAAGTAGCACTCAATCCTGTTCTACCTTTTGAGTGCTCTCCTACAGAGTGGACCTAAGCATCCTTAATTGACTTTCAGAAAGTCGTTGTTAACCAGACTTTAGGATTGTTAGCTAGGTGAAAATGGTGTCCCAGTTACCTGGGATACTGATGTCACGCATGCCAGGAGGCCTTGGGGTACTCGACAGCCCATGTGCAGCTGTGAGTCATCGGGGGCCATCTGTCTCTTCCTGGTTCTTGCAGCCAATCCCTGATGAGGTGCATGTGTGTCCATTAGGGGGCCTGATACAAGAGCCTAGAGGAGACAGTGGTTCCCTGATTACGTCATAAAAAAATGGCACTGTGTGACCCAGTGTGATGGTGAGATTTAGCAGATTGCAGCAGGACAGCGCTGGATTCACTGGACATGTGAGTACTCATTTTGACAATAATCCAGCGAACAAGACAAGAGGGGATTAAAATAAAATACCAGTGGGTTAAGTTCCTCTTTAAAGGATTTTACTCTGATAGCATCACTTTAAAGCATCTCTGTCAGTATTTTAAAAAAGAAAGCATACCTGCAAACAAAACAGTTAATACATCTGTACCACTGGCCACCCAGCTGAACTCTGCTGAGTCGAAAATCTAAGCTTGCTGAGTGATTTCTAGCATCTGGCACATTTCAGGTGTGTCAGATGCCTTGTCCCCTGCTGCATTCTGTGGTTCCTTCCAATAGCCCTTCTGTCACTACTGTGTCCTCCATTCATATAGGAGTTGGTGGATATGAGCACAGCAGGTAATGCCAGCGTCAGACACTCTGAGTCTCGATTGATCAACATTCTTCAGCAAGCTTGGATCTTCCACACAAGCAGAGTTCAGCACCATGGCAGCAGGGCAGGTAAGTATTGTTTTCTTTGCAGGGATGCATTTTGTTTGAAATGGCAACAGGCCTACTTTAAGGTAGTTGCCCAACATAGAGCCATGTGACATAAGGCTGCATGTTTTCACAGAAGTAAGCACTTGCTGAATGAGGCTGCTGGGTATTACATTGAGATAGAGTGATTTTTTTTTTCATTACAGAAGCGGTATTTACTGGAAAGTATACGCCATTGATTCATTTTACTTTGATCCTGCAGTTGCTGTTTTTTTTTTTCCCTTGATGTCTTCTACATATCTGACTTTGATAGTCCTACTCATGTTCATACTTTATTTTTCCCCATTGTCTGATCTCACTACTTGCTGCTTATGTAAAGGAAATCATTCACACCAAAAGCAGCATATATTGCATACAGTACATACAATACATCTGAGAGGCATTTCCAGGTGATTGCCTGTCCACTCTTTGCATTTTACTGCATCTTATTATTGCAAAGCAAAAAGAATGCAGCTTTTAATTGTGATCCTTCTTCCACCAGATGGCGCTCTGCTCTCATGGTGTATTGAAGATACATTAGTATTTTTTTTCATGGTCTGATCTAAGCAATGCATGCAAATCTGCTGATAAATGAAATTCTTTGTTTTGAATGCCTTATGAGGATATTTAATTGACCAGTAAAAGTAACAGTATGTACAGGATGTTCAGTTTTAGATCTGCTTAGTCATTGTGTAGAGATATATATATATATATATATATATATATATATATATATATATATATATATATATATATATATATATATATATATATACTGGTATATATATATATTTATTTAAGAGATGACATATCCTATGAAAAATGCTGTTTTGAAACCAAGTGCTTTATTACAGCATTTCAACTTATAAAATCAGTTTTTCTCCAGTCATCTTCGAGGACGGCACACCTGAGATGACTGAGTCCCACCTGACAGGAAACACAATCAACAACAAGGTTTAAAAGGCCCCTCCCTTCCCTCTTTCCCTCAGTTATTGATTGTGTTTCCCACAGGATGGCAGTGAAACAGTTTATTTTCTATCCTTAAGACCGAGGTCTGGGACCGAGGTCTCCCCCTGGGAAGTCAGATTAAGGCAGTCAGTGGTGGCTGCAGGGTCTGGCAGAGTTTCGCTCATTTCCAAAGGGGATCTTTCCCTTTCACAGTTTTTCTCAGGGAGGTACAGGTATGTACCCCCCCCCCCCCCCCCAGATACTGGTGGCTGTGGATACGGTGAGGATCTCCACAGCCCCAGGGACCTTGCATCTCACTTTCCTATCTGACGGTGGCGGATGGCTTAGGAGGGGCTGCTGGAGTATCTCGTTTTTGGAGGGATGGAATCCCTCATGCACGGCGTCCTGGCTGGATGGTGCGGCGCCAAGGGATCTCGGGCCTGCTGCTGTGTGGAGTCAGCGGAGAGTGTGCATGTCCGGAAGTGGACGACGCGTTCATATGGCGTCATTTCTGCCTTCCTGGGCTACGGCAAAGTGGCGGCTTACAGCATGGCAGGCTCGCATAAAGGCGGTAACGGAGCGGGGGTCCTGCTCAGGAGACGGCCAGTAGGTCTAGGAAAGCCACAGCTAAATCTAAGCAGTGTTGTAATTGTAATGAGAAACTCAACCCGCCAGACCACGCTAAACCCTTTTGCTTCAGATGCATTTATAGGTTGGCAGCAAAAGAGTCTGCGCAAGCTATGAAGGAGTGCCGGGCGGTACAGGCTGAGATGCTGGCGACCCTCCAGTCCTTCAGGGCTACTGTGGAGAAGTGGCAAGAAGCCCCTTCCACTAGGGAGAGCTCCCCCTCTCAGGATGGGACCTCAGCAAGTTATACTGGTCCCAGGGATTGGCCCCCTATTCCGACGAGAAAGAGGCAGAGGCCTCGGACCAAAACTCTTGCGAAGATGGAGAGGATTCGGACCTAGGTAGTCAGCCTGAGACTAGACCTGGAGGCCATCTCCTCACAGCCGAAGACATGGAGGGTCTCCTCAAGGCAATCTATACCTCTGGGGGTATTCAAATGCCAGCTACTCAGGTCTCAGCACAAGACTATACTATACAGGGGACTCGGCAAACCTCAGGCCAAGTCTTTTACAGTGCACCAGTCTCTTAAGGATATTATCCTAAGAGAATGTAAAGAACTGGAGCGGAAAATTTTAAAACTTCAGGCCTGGAAGCGTAGATGTCCTTTTAAGGCAGAGGAGGAAGAAAACTATTTTTCGAGGTCCCCAGTCAAAAGACCGCTTTAAGGGCAAGAAGGAACCCAGAAAGAAGTGGGGATTGGGTAAAGGCAAGGGAAAAGGAGGTATCCTTTTTTCCGGGCCCGGACCTTCCAACAAGGAGTCCAAATGACGCCAACATAAAGGTTGGTGGAAGGCTCTTGTGGTTCCTCCCCCCAATGGGAGGGGATCACTCAGAGCCCTTACATTCTAAGTCTTGTAAAGGAGGGTTACAGACTAGAATTCCTGTCCACCCCTCCTCCAAACTTTTTCCTTACCCATCTCCCCAGGGATCCACAGAAGGCAAGGGGCCTTTTGGGGAGTATCCGTGTGCTGGTGGAACAGGAAGTCATAATCCCTGTTCCTGTGGGTCAGATTGGCCGGCGGTTGTATTCCCACATATTTGTGGTGCCGAAACCCTCGGGCAAATTTCGACTGATTATAAATTTAAGGAGGCTAAACCGGTAGTTGCTGTATAAAAAGTGCCGGATGGAAAGCGCTTACACGGTCAGAAGACATCTCCAAGAAGGTGTCTTCATGGTCACACTAGACTTGAAAGACGCTTATTTACATGTACCCATTGCCCCGAAACACCAGAAATTCCTGCGTTTTCGCAGTTCAGACAGACCAGGGTGTCCAGCACTGGCAGTTCAGTGCTCTCCAATTTGGCCTAGCAGCCAGTCCGAGGGTCTTACAAAGGTCCTCGACGAAGTGGTGTCTTTTTTCTACACCTCCAAGGAATACCCTTGATCCCATACTTGGACGACATGCTAATTTACAGCCCAACCTGAGAACAGCTCCTGTCAGACCGAGACAGGGTGCTGTCCACTCTCAAATCTCTGGGTTGGATGCTCAGCCAGGAGAAGTCCTCCGCACAATCCAAGATCTTTTAGGGTTACCGGAGAAACTCGGTGACCCAGAAAATCTTCCTTCCCCAAGAAAAAATTACAAAAGTGCAGAGGGCTGTCTCCACTCTTCAGGAGAGAGTATTCTGGGGTTGATGTCGTCTTGCATCCCAGCGGTCCACTGGGCCCAGTTTCTCCTTTCAGGAGGTCGGAGCTTGGGCCAGCAGGACCAGCTGAATGTAACCACGGACGCAAGTGCTTGGGGCTGGGGGGCTCATCTAGGAGATCTCTTCGCCCAGGGTCATTGGGATCAGGAGCAAAGCTCGGCTTCCTCCAATTTCAGAGAGCTGCTAGTGGTCGGAAAAGCATTAAACTTTTTCAGAAACCAAGTCCCGGGGACAAGAAGTACAAGTCTTCCCCAAGGTGGAACAAGGTCCAGCAATTTAATGAGGCTCACCCAGGAAATCCAGGGAGAAGTGGAGAGGACAGTTCTCTCAATCTCAGCAGTCCACATAAGAGGGTCCCTTAATGTGCAGGCAGACTTTCTCAGCAGGCAACCCCTTTATCTGGGAGAGTGGGAGCTGAGCAGCGAGGTGTTTTCTCTGGTGTGACAACGCTTTGGCAAGCTGGAGATAGACTTGTTTGCTTGCAAGAAGAACAGGAAGGTTCACAAGTTCTTTTCTCTGGCCAGGGAGCAGGGCTCCCGGGGAGTGGATGCACTAGCATACAGGTGGGATTTTCCTCTGGGGTACGCGTTTCCGCCTCTTGTGCTTATCCCCCGGGTTTTGCAGAAACTATCCCTATCTGCACTGATGGGGACAGATAAGGCGGCACTGATGGGCACTGGTAGGTGACTCTGATGGGCAGCACTGTTGATGAGGCACTGATGGGTGGCACTGGTGGATGGCGCTGGTGGGTAGCACAGGTGGACACAGATGAGCCGGCGGCAGCTCTCCTTGATTGGGGCCTCTGACAGCAACCGGTGATCGGCTTTTTTTTTTTTTTTTCTCCTCGTGCTATGAACGCGGGGAGAAAAAATAGACGATTACTGGCTCTGTTTACGTCACTAGATCTGCTGTCATTGGCTGACAGCTGATCACGTGGTAAGGGGGCGGGATCGACCCCTTACTCTGATCTGTGATCCAGTGAGTCTCATAGACTCGCTGATCACAGAGCGCACGCAGGCCGCTCGAGCACAGGAGGACGTCCAAAGTAAAGTAGGTCGGCGCTGTAGCCGTCATTCAGCTATAGCGCGGATCTGAAGAACTTAAATAACAAACATGTCATATTTGCCTGCTCTGTGCAATGGTTTTGCACAGAGCAGCCCTGATCTTCTTTTTCTGGGGTCCCCCACCAGTGCTTCTGGCGCTCTATTTGAAAACGGGCTCAGGTAAGTATTTAGGGGGTGGGAGGGACTAGGAGGATCTGCAGAGAATACGTTAAGGTAACAAGCCTTTAGCCAGTTTAAAAAAAAAAGGTAATTTTTTTTTTTTTTTCTTGCTGAGTAGAGTGGGGGATGTTTAAAACTTTTGTCAAAAATTTTATGGGGGCAACTAAAAAAATTCACCTCCTTATCCCAGTGGCATGAAGTGATATGACAGGAGATCTACCTAGGAGAGATGACAATAAAAGCTTGTTGCTACTTCTGACCCTAAACCCACCTCTATCTAAAATTTAAGATAAAAAGTATTTTCTGTAGTACTACTTTAAAATGCTTTTGTGAATAAATATAATTTAGCCACTAAATACAAAATGTTGTCTTAAACTTCTTTTCTATGGGCTTTCTCAGTATCTTCTCCTTAACGCAGTCCCATCTTCTCTGCTTTTTAGACATGTATTGAACAACAAGAGTTACTGTGTGGACAGATTGCCGGGGTCGTTCGCTGCATGACCGAAATCTCCAAGTCTCCTCCAAACCTTATCAGGCTGCGTAAGCTGAAATTTGCTATTCAGGTTCATGGCGAGTATTTGTGGGTGAGTGTGCTTTGTTTGAATAGCCAATGTATTTCATTGTTTTGTTTTTTTTTTTTTGTTTTTTTTGTTTTTTTTAGGGGTGCTATAGGAGTTTACCAATACAATCTATATGTTATGTTTAAAGACTAAATAACTATTTTTGTGCTTCGTAAAAAAGTATGGCCAAAGCTTTTGGCCATGCTTCTCTTGTGGGTCACAGGAGTACAATTACTTTTGTCCTCCTGTGACCCAGAGTCAGCCTAATGTAGCAGAACTGCTCCAGGCTCGGGAAGCATTCCGACAATTTTGTCGGGATCTGTCCTGCTTTTATAAACAACTAGCTCCTCCTCTCAGCCAGCCTCTCTCATCCCCCTCCCCAGGCTGGTGCTCCAGTGAGAGATGATGACTGACAGTCCCCTGTTCTCAGAGAACTGAGCAATCAGTGGTTATGTGGTCACTCCGTTCTCGATCTTAGAGCCAAAGTGGGACAGCTGCAGCATCACACCAATGCTGTACCATGGAGGTGAACAAAAAAGAACTGAAGAGCTTGGGAGCAGCCACTGTACCAACTTATCTGATGTTAGTACAGTGATCTCCCCTGCTGAGCTATTGTGTTCTTACCACTCCCCCCCCAACCCCCCCCCAACCCCCCCCCCCCCTCAGAGCTCTCAGCCGTTCGGCCGGCTTCTGTTGGATCGGCTGTCGTACACACTGGGCAAATGTCGGCCAGTTTCTATTGAACCGGCTGATGCCGCCTGATATTCAATCTAGCTCTTTAGAGTTGTCCTAATGTGGTTCGAACTATAGTTTAAGTGGGTAACGGGAAGTATATCTACATTCCCTATCATAGTGGGTCCCCCACAGCACTCTTATAAACCATATACTATACTGGTTGGCTGCAGTGCACTTCAAAACTTCACCAGAAGGTGGCACAAAATGAAATGTAATTGCATAACTCATTATTACTGCACAAAGGGATATGAAGCAGAGAGGAGATTTTCCATTTTACTGGAAATCTCTTTTGGAAACATTTCTATTTCCTTTTAAAAGTTTATCTAAGGCACACAAATGCGGAGGAGTAAAATTATAAGGGCCCATCCACACCACTTTGGTCAGCTGTGGTGTGTTAAAGGTATGAACGGGTGCCAAGCGGCCCATTTTTTAGAATGGCCTACCTAACGCACCACAACTTTTGCATGCAGCATTTTCGGCAGCACACTGCAATGGTAGTGCATTACTGCTTGCTGAGGTGCCATTCACACTGGTGAATCGGCCCTAAGGGAGTAGTGTTGGGGTGTGACCTAACCTATACAAATTGGAGAAATGACTTGGGAGGTAGTCTAGAGGAGCTAAACTTCCAGTTTTTAGATTGTGCAAGCGGGTTGACAATTATTACATCACAGTGTACAGTATTCCTGTTATTATGGTACAGATTTTCTAGATTTGATCAATGCACCAGCACTTCTTCATTGTTTGCTTTCTTGTTAAAGGCACTTGGATGCTCAGTGGATGTTGCTGATGTCAGCTGCAAGTGTTTTCTGGACGATCTTGTTGGGCTCTTTCGGTTTTATAATGGACCCTTATGGCATGCTTATCAGGTAGGTATATTTCTGCTAGAGCCAGTTTTTGTTTATTTCTGCTTGGAGCTTTAAGTTATATTCCCATCTCTTTGTTGTAGGTGGGGTTCTTTGAATAAATCCTACACAAGTTACAGTAGGATCAATGGTAACGAGTGTAAAATAAGCCTAAAAATGCACATGATGCGTTTTATATCAGTTAAGGATTAAAGTGGTTCTAAATGTAGTTTAACAAAACAAAAAACAAACATGCCATACACACCTGCCCTGTGCAGTGGTTTTGCACAGAGCAGCCCCGATTTTCCTTCTTTTCAGGTACCCCGCCTGCGGTCTGGGCTCTCAATAGCAAGCCTCCTGTTATGGGTGCACTCGAGCAGGCTAGCTTCTGAGCTGCACTCCCATGAATGGACACACAGAGCGTGGCTTGCCCCCCCCCCCACTCTCCTCATTGGCTCCTTGGCTATGATTGACAGCAGCAAGAGCCAATGGCTCCCGCTGCTGTGTGAGCCAGCAAGGGGAGAGATACCCGGGAGAGCTGCTCTCATGCACATCGCTGGATTGAGATGGGGCTCAGGTAGGTATAAGAGGGGCTGAAAGGGAGCTGCACTCAGGTTTTTTACCTAAATGCAAGGTTTAAAAAAAACAAACCTTCTGCCTTTTGAACCACTTTAAGGTGACATTGCCCTATACAATCTGTTTGAACAATCCACGTAAGATCTACAATCAACTATGTTGTGCAAGGGCCTGCCTGATTTTAAATGGGTTGTTTAGGTGTGTCTTCCTATTACATAGTTTTGGTAAATCTAAAGGAGATTGTACAGAGTTTGTACAATCAGATTGTATGGTGTATGGCCAGCTTTACCAGCATTCAGTAGTTGTAATTTGTTAAAGCTTCTTTAACACTGTTTGGTTTCCTCTCAGGTCCGCTCTCAGGCAGAGCTGAATGAGGAGTGGAACCTTTACCTGGAACACATGCAGAATACTCCCGAGTTACACCAGATCTTCAACTCCCTCAGCCATTTGGACAAAACCAAAGTATGGGTTCCCTTTTTTGTTGGACTATCATCTCCAGGAACTGACTAAGCCATATTTTTTTTTGTAACGAGCTCTGGAGATTATAGTTGATGTTATGCATGCAATGCCTTGCTATTCAGCTTGCTGAAATGATAGGTTCGTTAGACATCTCTATTACAGATATTGGCAGTGAAGCAGTGGTTATCAGTCTTTCTGGCGTATGGCTCTTTGCCTGGGGACAAGGAACAATGCTCAGTTGGCAAACTTCTAAACCTGTTTCTGTAGCAACTGAGAGCTGGCTTTTAAATAACTGTCAACATTGTTGCATAATTATATTTACTGTAAGCCCCTATTGATGATGTCTGTGTTCTTATGTTGGGGAAACAAATATATTTCACAGTGTGCTGTGTGATATATTTCACAGTGTGACTGTTCTGTACCAGAAGGTGTCAGGGCAGTCATTGGATTTTACATACGCCATGTATGTACACAACATAAGTAGCCTTGTGAGAATACATATATATCCACGACTCTGTCTAGCCAAAAGAATACATTTTTAAAGGCTAAGCTCGCCGTTGGAACATACAGGGGGTCCCCGGGTTACAAACAAGATAGGGACTTTAGGTTTGTTCTTAAGTTGAATCTGTTTGTAAGTCGGAACAGGTAAATTTTTTAAGTGTAGCTCCAGCCAAAAAATCTATTTTTAAGTTTTGTAGATAGCATAGGGAAGGGTTATCACCCCTGTAACATTTGTTTTGCTGTCTGTGCCCCTGTTCATAAGATTTCACCTCACTTTCTGTCCCAATGACAATTGGATTTTGAAAATTTGGGGTTATTAGGGAAATAAGGATAGGTGATAAAGCATCAGTGGAGACACCTTTTTCCCATATTAACTCTTACAGGAGTGAATTTCCCTCCCTAGGGGTAGATTTCCTCTCACTTCCTGTTGTCTCCCTCCGTTTGTAAGTAGGAGTCGTTTGTAAGTCGGGTGTTTGTAAGTAGGGGACCCCCTGTATTCCACCCATATTTATGGTGTAATATGTAATGCAGGGGTCTCAAACTGGCGGCCCTCCAGCTGTTGCAGAACTACAAGTCCCATGAGGCATTACAAGGCTGACAGTTACAAACATGACTCCCACAGGCAGAGGCATGATGGTACTTGTAGTTCTGCAACAGCTGGAGGGCCGCCAGTTTGAGGCTTTAATGTGTTCCAGCTCGTGCCCTCCCTCATTCCTTTCTCTGTGACAGTAGATGGGGGATCCTTCATTTTTAAAATGGTACAGTTGTGTGGAACTCCACCTGCACAGCCACGTTATTCATTCATATCATTCTGTGAATAAAGAAAATCGAAGTCCTGTCTTTCACCATGGCAGACGGCTTGCAGTTCTCTATGAACTACGAGGGCACTGATAAGCTCTGTTCTAATCATTGACACTTTCCCCTGCTTTCTGTCTGTAGGAGCCTCACATTGCACCACTCATTTCACTGATCGCTGGTGCAATGCTTTGCAGGCTTCTGGTGGGGAAAAAAAATAAATGCACTTTTTTTTTTTTTCCTGTGTACATGTACATTTAATATTTTTTTTTGCTATAAGGTGAACTTAGCCTTTAAATCCTTCAATCTGTATTATTGTTTCTTTTTCCTGGTGCCTGATCATTTGCATGTAGTTGTCAGTCATTGTTTAATTCTAGCTGGAGTATTGGCTTCAGTAAACATGTAAAATGTATTACGGAAGTTTTCAGCATTTTTCTTAACGTTCTGGCTGTAGCTTTTATCAGATTTTTAAGGGTCAAACGGCAATAAATGTGTAAAGCTACAATCAATTCAGGACCATTACAGTATCTTTACATACTGTACTTATTAGCAATTTATTTGTCAGTATTTTTTACTTCTGTGGCTTCTGTTGAAGCTGATGTCCTTTAGACTGTTTACAAGCTACCATGTCTGTGTGATAGCAAGTAAGCAGGGAACCAGTCAGTACTATGCTGTATACAGACATGGGGGACAGCTCACAAGCTTCGCTAGTGAATATGTCAGAAGACCGACAATAAATATATGAATGTAAAAATAGATAAATTATATGAATATCATTCTGTTTGCTGATGATTCTTACCCCATTATGGTATGCAGGTGGATCCACTTCTTTTACTGAAGGCTGCACTCATTCTGCAGACATGTCAGCGCTTCCCTCATGTCCTGGCTGGCTGCATTATGTATAACAATCGGTAAGGCAAACATCCTTTAACTTTGGTCAATAGAGCATACTATGTAGACATCCATATATGGTGGAACGTAAATATGCGCTGAAAGAAATATAGAGGCTGTCATTGCTGGCAGTCTTTGAAAAATGCTAGTTGCCTAGCTGTTCTGATATTTTGGCTTTGAACATTTCCAAGCCATTGACCTAGGACAAGCATGCAGTAAGTAAAGTCAGAATTTCTGCATAATGGTTCCAGGTCAGTGACACAAGGGACTGAGGCTATTGTATAAGCATTACAGCCAACAACTGCCAAATGCAGAAGGCGAGGTCCAAATCTGGTGTCTTTTTTTAAATACACATTTAAAGAAAACCTCTAATTAACCTTATAAAACCATTTCTGAAGGCAAGGATGTGAAATAAGGTGCTTATGCACCATCAGACTACAGTACTCAGTGTGCTGCGCTTTACAACATGAGGGCAGACAGTACAGTAACAATACAATTCAATACAGGAGAGATCAGAGAGCCCTGCTCGTTAAAGCTTACAATCTAGAAGTATCATCCTTCAATCACATCAGTATATCGGCGTTGAATGCTTACTATTTACCTACTGTGTTCATATGATAAATTTCAAGCATGTGCATCCTATTTTACAAATAAAACAAAATGATAAACTGAAAGCCAAAAATGTATGTTCCTTTCTAGGATAGTGAGTACACAGCTGCCTCCCTCTTTGACTTCCAGGATTCTTCTACAGAGGCTTGTACAAGCTGTAAGTACCCTGGAAAGTATTGTATTTTTACCTGTTAAAGCATAGCTAAACCCAAAAACCAACAATTTATTGTATCACAGCCTAAAAGTTCTTAAATACAGTGGTTACATTTGTTTTCTTTGCTTTTTTCCTTTTTTTTTTTTCTTTTCCTTTATTTCCACCTGGTAATTCTGCAAATAACCCACTTCCTGTCTTTAACCTCTCCACTGTTTCTATGACGGGAGCCTTCAAACAAATGGGAACAGAGGGATTAGTAGTTTACAAGTGAAAGCTATTTTATGCTTTCAGGTCCCCTCACAGCACATGACAAAGACACAACATTTTTGGCAAGTATTTTCTGTACTTGCTGAAAATGTTCGTGTTGGGGGGGGAAAAAAGGAAATTAATGCAGCCAACACACTGCAAGACAGACAAGCTGCAATATATTACATTTATTACATTTCTGTTCTTGGGTATAGATATCTTTTAAAGTAGAAGGAAAGGCTAAAGAATAAACCTACTTTTGCTGCAGCCTCATGACTGCAAAGCTCCAGCTCCTTGCTGCTGGTGTGCAGTTGGTAGGAAGGACCGGAAGAAGCCACCCCCTCACCCCCCCCCCCCGGCAGGACATTGTATTCTGACAACGGGCACTACATACATTGATGCAGCCGCTGAACAAAGAAGGTTTCCCAGCTGGTCTATTCAACAGAAGCAGATGTAACAATCATCTTCTGTTGTGTGTGTGTGTGGGGGGGGATTAGCTACACACAGATCGAAAAATAGAAATCCAGCTGGTCTCTGCTAAACAGGCTGAATTTTGATCCATGTGTACCCAGATTAAAGGAGAAGTCCAGCCTGAGCTCATTTGGCTGGGCTTCTCCCATGGGTCACAGGAGTGCAATTTGTTTTCAGCAGAGAGCAGTCTGAAGTCCGCTCTCCACTTGACGTCACCAGGATCGGTCCAGGCACCGCTTCATCCCGACTGGAAGTCTAGATTTGCCAGGTGCCTGGACTGATAGGCGTCCCAGCGAGCCGCTGAGATGGCCACTGCCCGCCTCTCCACGGCTCAGTGCTCCAATGAGAGTGGAGAAGCAGAGAGGAGAGCTGCTAACTGACAGTCAGCAGCTCTCTGCTCGGGGAGCTGAGAGAACCGAGCCATCGGCGGTGTTCGATCGCTCAGTTCTTAGTGAAGAGGTGGCGGAGGGGCAGATGCAGCATCGGACCGATGCTGCATCCACCTAGGTAAGTATTATTATGGGGTAAAAAAAAACTTTAAAAAAAAAAAACAAACATACTTCTCTTTTTTAAAGGTAGCCAATATAATGAGAGATCACTGCTGATCCATTGGTAAGACTTTCTGGACATTGCACATACTAAGGAAATCTTGTTTTTATACATTTAACCCAGACTCTACGACAGGGTTTTTTTGCTCATATCATCTGCAAGATGTTAGAAAAAAAATCATCTAATGTTTAAATTACATATTTAATATTACTAGAAATCCACAAAACAAAAACAATGCATTTAAATGAAACCTATGATGAAAGAAATATGTAGGCTGCCATGATTTAAATCTCATTATGAAAATGTTTGTTGCTTGGCTTTCAAGCAGGTGCTTTGACTGTAGTACTTTGCCACTGACCCATAATAAATATAGAGATCGGGAGCTCTGATGTTGTACTGACCTCACTTGCTACATGCTTGCTCAAGGTCTGGAATGCATTGGAGGCAACTAGCAATTTTTAAAGGGAACTCCGCAATGACACCCACAATATTTGTCTTTGGTTTAACACATTTTGTTTACATATTTTGTTTACTCAATAAAAGTATAATCTTCAGCTCTCTGTGGTTACACTACCCATAACATACCAAGGCATAATTAGATAGAATTGTAGTAATTGCACTTCTTAAAATATAGCATACCTACCAAGAATATATATTTAATTTGGCTAATTAATTAACATACTAGCAAGCAGTCAGAAAACAGCATTCAGCAGTTTAGAAAGTTTCTAGGTTGGCTTCTCGTAACACTATTAAAGGGGTTGTAAAGGTAAAAGTTTTTTCACCTTAATGCATTCTATGCATTAAGGTGAAAAAACACAACTGACAATACCGGCCCCCCCAGCCCCCCCGTTTTACTTACCTGACCCCTCGAAAGTCCCGCGCTCACCCCCGACATCCTCTTCACCGCTCAGCCTGGCCGTTAATTGGTTACAGTGGATGGATTGAAAGCAGCGCAGCCATTGGCTTGCGCTGCTGTCAATCACATCCAATGACGCAGCGTAGCGGGGGGCTGGGCCGAGTGAGACACAGTGAGCAGCTATGGCCACCGGCTGTACAGGGGAACGCGCCCGCAAGCACTCAACACCATGCGAGGGAGCTCGCATGAAGGTGTTGAGTCCTTGCTGGGGGGAGCAGAGACAGCCGCTGAGGGACCCCAGAAGACCAGGGCCACTCTGTGCAAAACGAGCTGCACAGTGGAGGTGAGTATAACATGTTTGTTATTTTTTTTTTTTTTTTTAATTATCTTTAGTGATCCTTTAAAAAGTTTTTAAAATGGTTGTAAACCTCAGACAGGAAATATGAACAAAGCATATCCCTCTATAGTCTGTATTTGTCTTAATTAAGAGCACTAAGTCTGTCTGTTGCTTCATTCCTCTGCTATCAGCATGAATCACTTCTGACAAGTTTTCCTGACACCAAAAGAAAAAAGGTGACAGGGAAGGGACCTCCAGCTGATTGACAGCCTCAGCTCTGTTCCTGTGAGCTGTGTGAAGGGGGGGTTTGTCCCTTCCCTCTAATAGACTCTGCAGAGCTCTGAGAGCCAAACTTAAGCTCTCCGTCCCCATTTTTCTGAACTCTCAGACAAGCTTTATAAATTCTGGACTTTGAACGGATGAAGAGAAAACTGTAGATAAACAGGTACAACGTATGTATAAGGATTTTTCATCTGTGTATCATCTGAGGCCAGTCACAGATTTAAAAAAATGCAGGTATGCATTCTTCTTCTTCTTCAAAAAAAGTGGTGTTTCTTTTTTTTTTTTTCCTTTTTAAAGCAGCTAGTCTGAGCACCTGATTGAGTTAGTTTGAGCCTTATGCAATACATTATATAGCAGAGCTCAGACTAGGACTCAGAGATAACAGTGCAAAGAGCCTTTCATTTGGGCTTCAGTGCTTTAGTGTATGTATCTGAAATTGACATGTTATCTGCCCCTTGCAATCCATGCAGAGCTCAGACTGCGAGAGAAGCAGCACAAGGTACCAATTATTTGTGCTGAAGTGCTGGCATGAAATGTGCTGATAGGAGAGAAGAATGACAGAGAGATGAACTAATACAGGCTGAGTGTGAGAAGAATACCTGGTTGTTTTGACTGCAGTAGAGAACAATCAGGTCTGCAGGATGGTTTGGACAGTGGGTCAGGGTTGAGTAAATCTCAGGAATGAAATACACATCCTTTGGCATGTAAAACAGTTCTCAGATGTATTTATTGTGTGTAATAAGCTGTTTGCCTGGAATGCAGCTTTGAATAGCACCGATAATTTGGTGGATTTAAAGTTGGTCACAGTGCAATGTTTTATGGATAAATGAACATATCTTCAGTATATCATATAGTAAATACTGTATATAACCTAAAAAAAAAGCTCTGGAGATTACATACACGTTAGATTTCTTTTTTTCATTAATTGACTTTTAATGAATTACAAGAGGTCTCTTGGATTTTCCATGAATAACACAGGCAGTGGAAATATTTAGAGTAGAGAATGGGCTTATTTGTTAATAGCCCAGTCTAAACATTTATCCTGCTAGATTTCCAAACCTTTGAAGTTGGCATAGCAGCTAATAGGCTTGATGTGCATATGTTTGCATGGCCTTTGCCATCATTTCCATACTTTTGATGAGCAGATGAGAGGTCTGTCGTCCACCTAGTAAGAAGCATTGTTCTGTCAGCAAACATGATTTGTGCCTGTGTTTTTTGATCTGACTTTATCCCTTTAGTGTAAACTAATTAATCCTATCACTGTTGTTTGCCCATCCAGCCTTTGTAAGAGACAACCTCTGTGCAGGAATGTGTGGGCCAGCTCCTGTATTGAAGACTAAAATGAGGCATATGATATACATGTAGGGGGGAGACTTGAGCTACCAGTAGAAATATATTTTTGTCTCATTTTTTTTGCTGCCTAAATTACACATTTTTTGTTCCAGCTGGTCTTACTCTTCAGTCATATGGTACATACTTGGGTGTTCCCATTGATACTGGGGTAATATTACTGTGTTTATTATATTCGTTTATCCACATTCCACTTATAATTCTACTGCTCATAACTCAGAGCTGAGGCTTTTCAGGCTTCATTACTACGTGTCTAAACTTTATCATCTGTATCTAGAAATACAGTTAAAGGAGAAGTATGGCCCAATCTTTTGCTCATACTTCTCCTGTAGGGCACATGACCTACTAGTTTCTGTTTGTCAAACAGCAGCTAATTGGACTAGGTCAATGAACAACCAGGATCATCAGTGCCATGATTTTTAGTGCAACATATCAGTGTCCATCAGTACAGCATATTAGTGCCGTCTGATCAGTGCCACCTCATCCATGCCCATCAGTGCAGCCACATCAGTGAAGGAGAAAAATGACTTATTTACACTATTCTATAACAGAAGTTAAGAAACTTTTTTTTTTTCAAAATTTTAAGTACTTTTTTTAGTTTTGTTTAGCAAAAAATAAAAACTCAGTGGCGATTACATACCACCAAATTAAAGCTCTATCTGTCTCAAAAAAAAAATTTAATTTGGGTACAGTTTTGCATGACTGTGCCCTGTATTGAAGTCGTTAAAATCAGCAAACTTGTTATACTTGCCTAATCTGTGCTGTGGTTTTGCACACAGCATCCCCAATCTTCTTCTCATGTCCCCTGCAGGCGCTCCTCCCTTCTCCACCTTGGCCAGTGCCCCCAATAGAGGAGGCCCTGCTCTATGCGTCCAAAAGACACATGGGTGAGTCTCGGCCCCGCCCTGCCTTTCACTCTCTCCTCATTGGCTCACTGGCTCTGACAGCAGCGGGAGCCAATGGCTCCTGCTGCTGTCTCAGCCAATGAGGAGAGATAGTCCCAGGACAGTTGAGGCTCTCGTGCATATAGCTAGATCGAGGGGGAGCTCAGGTGAGTATGGCTGGGGGAGCAAAACATAGCTTTTTTTTTTTTTTGTTTTCTTTACCTTCATGCATAGAATGCGTGAAGTTAGTAGTAATAGTTTATTTAGAACATGTAGAAATTGCAAAGTAATCATAGAACAAGGCCCCTTTCACACTTGGGCGGGAGGTGCGTCGGCGGTAAATCACCGCTATTATTAGCGGTGCTTTACTGTCGTTTTAGCGGTGGTATTCGGCCGCTAGCGGGATGGTTTTACCCTCCGTTAGTGGCTGAGAAAGGGTTAAAAATCACCGCAAAGCGCCTATAGCCACCCCTCCCCGTTGATTTCAATGGGCAGGAGCAGTGTATACACCGCTCCAAAGATGCTGCTACCAGGACTTTTTTTCCCGTCCTGCTTGCGCACCGCTCCAGTGTGAAAACCCCCCGGGCTTTCACACTGGAGACACAGCAGCGGCTGTTTCGGGTCAGTTTGCAGTCGCTATTTTTAGCGCAATAGCGCCTGCAAACCGCCCCAGTGTGAAAGGGGTCTAATAGTCAAACACAAAAACAAACTTAAAACTGTAAACAAAATAATTTGGCTTACATATCCGAAAAGGAGTGTGAAGGTGTACCAGCTTATTTAATCCCACCCCATTTCCGTAATTAATCATAGTAAATTATCTAGCTTCCCATCAGTATAAAGTTTTACAATAATTAATAATTCTAATATATTATACTAATTAATAATAATCGTGCTATACAATCATACATATAAGGTAAACAACCTTCAGCCTTTACTACCACTTTAATATCGAAACAGGCTGATGCAAAGACAGAAGAGGCTGCCATCTTGGGCACTGTTGTGAGGCGAGCAGCTGAGATTCTTCCCAGGAAACAAACCTGCAGATTACACCAGGTGGGTGATTACCCAAGTGTAATCTTCAGGACCCCACTAGCCATTTTGACAGCTGGTCCTGTTCTGTGTGATTAGCAGGCATGCAATTGCCTGGTAATTGCCTAGCTGTCTTTGCACTCTGTATTTAAATCTCCGACCTGGAATTTCACCTGGTCAGGAAATAGGGGAGGGAGATCTTCCCAGTGGAGACTCTAACAATAAAGCCTAGGGCACACGGTGAGATTATCGGGCGAATGATCATCCGTTTTTTGTTTGGATGCTAATCTCCCTATCGAAAACGAGTAGGTTACTAAAGTACGAAAATTCTTGTACGACAGAATAAAAATTTGATAGTGATGTAATGTGTTGTAGTGTATTTGTATTGTATTTTCCAACAAACTGTGCTGATTACACAAAAATCGTACGGTCTGGTATTGTGCAAATTTTTTTTCCCCGTTTGTCCCTTCAGAAAATTTTTGTAGGACAGCTGTGTACTAATGGTCAGATTATCGTAAGATTGCTTCGGAATCTGTATTTTTTTGTACAATATTCTGATTGTGTGTATGGGGCTTAAAGCGGACCTTCAGTCATTCTTTCAACTTTCCATCTATTAAATCTTCTGCCCTTGTTTAAACTTTGGATAGTAAAACATTTTTTTCCTGCCAGTAAATGCCTTATACAGCCCACTTCCTGTTTCTAGTCTGGTCTCTTGTAAGAGTTTGCCAGGAAGGGAGGGCGGATGAGTCATAAGAGGGCCAATCAAAGCTGCAGACCTGGAGATGTGCCTCTGTGTAAATCCAAGAAGTGAACAGGCAGCAGCTTCAGCTGCCCACAGTTAAAATGGTTGCAGCCAGACTTAGTGGAGGGAGATTTATGCAGCATATATGGCAAGTACAGAATCACAGTATATATAAAATAATATGCAAAATGGTTGGAGGGAAGCTTCAGAATGGCAAAGATGTTTTTATTACAATTTATGTGAGCAGACTGCAGTTCCTCTTTAAAGGCCTAAAGTGTGCAAAAGCCTAGGAGTAATTGCACTCGAATCTCATCATGCTCCTTTTTGGGTGATTGGGTTAACCCCGAAAAGATTTTTACTCCTCCAAGAATCATTGCAACACTCTATCCAGTGGAAAAAGAGTTTACGAAAAAGTAGTCTGTTCTGGTAGCAGACCCTGTCGTTTCAGTTGTAAACATTATTACAAAATTAAAGATTCTGCTGACAAACTTTGAGATGCTTTTTAAAGGCTCTCTTTAACCTCACAGGCCCAGCTTTGCAACTGTCTTTGGCTGCTATTTCTGTTTTATCAGACTGCAGCTAGTTAGACTAGGGCATTGAGCAACTAGCAGTATCCCAGAAAGAAGGGTCACAACTTGGCAGAATAGACCCTGCCCTCCATGTTATTCTTTTGTGTTGATGTCCAAAAGCAAGTCATGACACAGATCTCCAATGTAGCTCTCATATTGAAGCTAAACTGAAGCTGCTTGCAAATATCACCTCACAAATATGCCCTTTGAAGGGGGACGTCTACGTGGTGCAGAGCTTGAGAAATTAATCAAAGATATAACTGAAGGAGAGGTCCTTCTACAACGGAATGTTCCAAAACTCCCTTTCTTGTTGTGGTAAAAACTAGGTAGCATTACATATATGCTTACATGCATGTGTATATGCTTAAAGATGAACTGTTCCGGCACAAAAACATTTGATTAAAAATATTCTTCAATGGCCACAAAGGATATAAATCCTCTCTGCGTGCATAAAATGCATTAGCAAACCCAGGCATTACCCTGTAAAAGCAGCAAAACTGTGTGAGGGTCCCAACAGGCTCCACCCACTACAGGCTGCCTGCAGAAAACTGCAGGAAAGAGTGGAGACAAGACCAGTCACCCTGCAGAAGGCGAGGGACCTGTCTTTATTACGGAATACACATGCCTCTTATATTTGCTATCCCAGTAGTCAGCTTTTTAAGCGGACCTTGAACTAAATTGCAAGGCCAACTATTACATAAGGCACCCCTCACCCCCCTCTCAAATCATCACATCTCAAACCTGTGGGGGAAAAAATTCAATTCCAAAGATCGCACCACCAAGAGGTGTGTGGGGACAAAGAGGCTACGGTGTGGAGACTGTACGCTACAGGATTGCCAAGGGAACGATTGGGTCTGGGCAGGTAGCAATTTAGAGGGAGGTCTGGTCGGGACAATTTGGATCAGCAATGGTCAGGCAATCTCACGTGTAAGTCTTATAGCTCTTTTGAAACCAGAGGTAGCTGGCAAGTAGACACAGCACCAGCCACTTCCAGAGCTGATGCCCAATTAACCTCTGGGTATTTGGGCATCACTGGAAGTGGAACTGGAAGTCATGGCAAGGATTCTGTGAGCAACACTGCAAGCATTGGCAGAGATTCTGCGAGTGCCATTGGAAGTACTGGTAGAAATTCTGTAAGCAGCATTGGGAATTCTGTCAACTCGTGGTGGAATTGGAGTTCCCCGGAATCCTAGAAATACAAGTATGGGAGATGTCATGGAAATGCAGAGATGGATGATGAGAGACGTTCCTAACGGGGCCTGATTGACATCCTCTAGGGCTGTGATCCTAGCGATGATATAGAATGAATGATGTCCTCTGGGGCTGTGCTTCTGGTGACGATACTGAATGATGTCTTTAGGGAATGTGCTCTTGGCGATAGTGCTGAATGATGTTCTCTGGGTCTGTGCTCTTGGCAACAGTGCTGAACCACATCCTCTGGGGCTGTGCTTCTGGCAGTGATGCTAAATGACATGTTCTGGGACTGGGCTTCAGGTGACAATTCTGAATGATGTTCCTAAGGATGTGCTCCCAGTGCTGATGCTGAATAATGTCCTCTGGTGCTGAGCTCATGATGACTATGCTGAATGAGACCCTCTGTGAACTGTGTTCCTGGTTGTGATGCTGAACGGCGTTCTCTAGAGCTGCGCTCCCAAGGATTTTTTTTTTTTACTGTAATTCTTATGACAATCTGGAATTGGCTCTTTTGACTTGGCTTATCTCTCTGATTCTTTTTCTAGTTCTTGTATATCTCATAAAAGTGAGTACACCCCTCACATTTTTGTCAACATTTTATTATACCTTTTCATGTGACAACACTGAAGAAATTACACTTTGCTACAATGTAAAGTAGTGAATGTAAAGCTTGTATAACAGTGTAAATTTGCTGTCCCCTCAAAATAGCTCAACAAACAGCCATTAATGTCTATACCGCTGGCAACAAACGTAAGTACACCCCTAAGTGAAAATGTCCAAATTGGGCCCAAAGTGTCAATATTTTGTGTGGCCACTGTTATTTCCCAGCACTGCCTTAACCCTCTTGGGCATGGAGTTCACCAGAGCTTCACAGGTTGCCACTGGAGTCCTCTTCCACTCCTCCATGACGACATCACGGAGCTGGTAGATGTTAGAGACCTTGCCCTCCTCCACCTTCCATTTGAGGATGCCCCACAGATCTTCAATAGGGTTTAGGTCTGGAGACCTGCTTGGCCCGTTCATCACCTTTACCCTCAGCTTCTTTAGCAAGGCAGTAGTCATCTTGGAGGTGTGTTTGGGGTCGTTATCGTGTTAAAATACTGCCCTGCGGCCCAGTCTCCGAAGGGAGGAGATCATGCTCTGCTTCAGTATGTCACAGTACAAGTTGGCATTCATGGTTCCCTCAATAAACTGTAGCTCCCCAGTGCCGGCAGCACTCATGCAGCCCCAGACCATGACACTCCCACCACCATGCTTGACTGTAGGTAAGACACACTTGTCTTTGTACTCCTCACCTGGTTGCCATCACACACGCTTGACACCATCTGAACCAAATAAGTTTATCTTGGTCTCATCAGACCACAGGACATGGTTCCAGTAATCCTTGTCCTTAGTCTGCTTGTCTTCAGCAAACTGTTTGCGGACTTTCTTGCGCATCATCTTTAGAAGAGGCTTCCTTCTGGGATGACAGCCATGCAGACCAATTTAATGCTGTGTGCGGCGTATCATCTGAGCACTGACAGGCTGACCCCCCCCCCCCCACCCCTTCAACCTCTGCAGCAATGCTGGCAGCACTCATACGTCTATTTCCCTAAGACAACCTCTGGATATGACGCTGAGCATGCGCACTCAACTTCTTTGGTCGACCGCGGCGAAGTCTGTTCTGAGTGGAGCCTGTCCTGTTAACCACTGTATGGTCTTGACCACTGTGCTGCAGCTCAGTTTCAGGGTCTTGGCAATCTTCTTATAGCCTAGGCCATCTTTATGTAGAGCAACAATTCTTTTTTTTTCAGATCCTCAGAGAGTTCTTTGCCATGAGGTGCCATGTTGAACTTCCAGTGACCAGTATGAGAGAGTGAGAGCGATAACACCAAATTTAACACACCTGTTCTCCATTCACACCTGAGACCTTGTAATGCTAACGAGTCACATGACATCGGGGAGGGAAAATGGCTAATTGGGCCCAATTTGGACATTTTCACTTAGAGGTGTACTCACTTTTGTTGCCAGTGGTTTAGAGATTAATGGCTGTGTGTTGCGTTATTTTGAGGGAACAACAAATTTACACTGTTATACAAGCTGTACACTCACTACTTTACATTGTAGCAAAGTGTAATTTCTTCAATTTTGTCACATGAAAATATATGATAAAATATATACAAAAAAGGGGTGCACTCACTTTTGTGAGTTGCTGTATTATAAACTTGTTATCATTGGTGACATTGCAGCAATTTTAAAATGTCCAATAACACCAAGCTTTTTTCTACAGAATTGTTTTTGGGAAATTCATCACTCCCGGGTGCACTTCAACCCTCGCATGACCTGTTTACTAAATCTGATAGTGATAGCTAGAAAAAAAAGGCATTTAAAGTGGAAACAAATTCTAAACAGGCATTTGGCAGTTAAGCCCTCTGATTAGGAATCGATTTCCCTGCCATATTACCTTTCTGTGACATTTGATAGGCTGCTACTTTCTGTGAGATAAAGTTGTCAGAAATGATAACCGCACACACAAATCATGAGGTTGTGCAGCCAGGACATACAAGGTGATAGTCAAATGATATTGATACAAAAATGTATTTGCATTTAAGTGTTTTTTTGTTTTGTTTTTCTCTGTGTGTGTCAGTTTTCTGATGTTTTTTCAATTATGACACTTCAGTTTCTTTTGGAACATTCATTACTATTATATTAGAAAATGTGACTCATAAACTATATTAGCTTTTTTGATGTACTGTACTGAAGTTTGCTAATATCATCACAAAGGTTTGGTAAAACAAAGGCATTGACGTCATAACTTTGTGTTCTCTTTACAGATACAACCAGCAAACCGCTATCGAGGTCCAGGTAAGAATTCTGATCGATTGTTAACTTAGACTTGAGGGGGAGTTTATTTTTAAGCCAGTCTCTGCTGAACTGGATGAGATTCAATTCGTTTATGGACAGGCTGATTGTATCCAAGTCAATCCATCGACTTGGGTGCAACCAACCTGTCAGATTTCTAGCATGCGATTATTGCCAGCGGCTATAGGTGCTAGCAGTAATCACTGTGTTCTCCCAGGAGGGACAGCCTGTGGTTGCAGGAAAAAATATCGCAGAATGTAGGTCTGCCTTAAGCCTGGCGCACATTAGTAATTGTTTTTACGTTCAACCCAGCGGGCCAATATTTGTCCCGTGTGTATGGCCCTTTAGATTAGCAGCGCACATGAATGAACCTTGCACTTTAATTATCGGACAGCAAAGGCAGGTTTCCTAACTCTCTCCTGACAGGCTACTTTGGTTATTTTTCTTATACGCTTGTTAAAAAAAAAAAAAAAAAAACTGTATTGTGCTTTCTTATGGTTTAAGTCCAGCTTTGGGCAGTTTGAATTTTAGTGAGGATGGTTGGAACTCTTGTTGTTTGTTTGCTGATGTCCAGAGCTATATTAGTTATTTCGCATCTATGACATTATTTGCAACAGGCTGAAAGTGAGGAAAAATCTCCAACAGAAATAAAATGTTTTTCCTTTTATATAGAATAGAAAAAGGCTAGAAGTGCTTCTAATTTTTAGTTTTGGGCATACACATTAAACACTTCAGCTGCAGAAGGTTTTACCCCTTTCCTGATTTTTGAGATACAATTGCGCTGTTGTGCGACGTTTTACCCAAATAAAATTGATGTCCTTTTTTACCCACAAATAGAGCTTTCTTTTGCTGGTATTTGATCACCTCTGACGATTTTTTATTTTTTTCTCTATAAAAAGACTGACAATTTTAAAAAATATATATATATTTTTTACTTCTACAAAACATTCTCAATAAAAAAATCGGATTTCATCATCAGTTTAGGCCAATTTGTATTCTGCTACATGTTTTTGGTAAAAAAAAAACCCAAAAAAGTGTATATTGGTTTGCGCAAAAGTTATAGTGTCTACAAACTATGGGATAGATTTATGTGACGGACAAATCTGACACTGAGCTTAGGTTCACACTGACAGCGGGAATGAAATTGTGCAAGTTCGGCTCGATTTCATTCCCGCATGTCAGTCCCGACTTCGAACGCAATTTCAGAGACATCTGTGTGAGTTCCTGCACAGATGTTTATTGAAAGTGCACCCCGACGTCGCCAAAAGTAGTACAGAAACTACTTTTGGGAATCGGTGCAGCGCAGCATTTGCGGTGTCGCACCGATTCGGACTGTGCCATTTCCGTCAATAACCGCCGATTTGGCATGCGATTTGAAATCATTGCAATGTGAACCAGGGCTAAATGACACTTTTTGGGAACCAGTGACACAAAAAATGCACTGGCACTGTATAAATGACACTGGCAGGGAAGGGGTTAACTGTTCCCTGGGAGTGTTTTCTTACTGTTTGGGGGATGGACTGACTCGAGGAAGGGGGACATCTGTGTTCCTGAATAGCAGGAATCACGGATGTTTCTCTTCCTCCCTGACAGAAAGATGGTATGCCTTGTTTACATAGGCAAACTACCGTTCTACCACTCCAGCGAGCGATCGCTGACTGGCTCTGCTGTGTCCAATCACAGCGGGAGCACGGCTCCAGCAACACACGCGCCCCAGAGCCGTGCACGAGAATCACGTACAGGAATGTGATTTTGCACTTAAGGGCCGCCCCAGCGCAGTAAATGTATGTGGGGCGGTCCTTAAGTGGTTAAAGGGACTCTTACTGTAGATATTTACAGTATCCCCCTAAGGCTGCCCATTTATCTTTTTGTTTTTCTAGCAGCCAGTTGAACAAAAAAAATGATCGAGGTGGATGGCGGAATACTCCCATTGTGTTCTGACGGCGGCGAAGGCCAGAATTCAATGGTCAGTGCTGCCAGCTATATCCAGCGGCACTGACTATCGGGAAGAACCAGAGAGGCTGGTTGTACAGCAGTCAATCTACTGATCGACTGCTGTACAATCAGGGTGCCCATATTTGGATTGAAATTAGTCCGGTCCCTGCTGAACCTGACGAATTTCGAACCATGTATGGCTGACCTAAGCTATCACCCAATATGAGCCATGGTGGCTGCTATTGCTAGCTTTCTTTCTTTTCACAAGTATGTTGATTAGGTAAGGCAGAGAAAAGGCAAAAGTCCTTTTGTGCATGCTTTTCTACGTTAGTGACTCAACGGGACATCCAAGCACATAATATTTTCAGAAGACTTTTGCTTCAGCAGTCTGTATATTTAGTCATTACAGGATTTTTTTTTTAGTGGTTAAAACAATAAGTATTCCAACTGCAGGATTCAAGTTTTTTCATGTTGTCATTCCATGTAACTGGGTCTGGTGTCTTGGGATGTGCATGTGCAGATAACAATATTAATGGGACTCTGGTGATCTTGTTTTAGCTTTATTTAAGTGATGTTTGTACTATAATATGTTGGTTCTGGCAGTTTTTAAAATACAGAAATAATTATAAGCTCTTGTTTACATTTTACACATCTACTTATAAAGTTCTTTCTGGGCCTCAGCCAACGAGACTTACAAAATCTCTTGAATGACAAAAAGCTATGCCCTCACCCACCCCACAATTATCACAAATGAAACCTAAATCTTTACTTTAGCCAAAACATAGCATCTCTGTGTCATGTCAGTGCATTTGTCACAAAACCCAGCTGCAATATATGCTAAGCGATATATTGCCTATCTTCAGAGTAGCCTCTATCTCATGAATGTCTTAGATGTGCTAATGAAAGCTAATTAGCTATGCTTTAATATTATTTTGTAGATGCTTTCTTACCACAGGACGTCTACATGTTTCCCGTATTTCTAATGGAAAAGGAAGCGACAGCACTGCGCCAGTACCCTGTCCAGTGGATGACCAGGTAGTGAAAAAGATACAGTCTGAAGTGTTGGCCTAACCAACCCTGAAAGTTGAATGGTCACTGGATGCTGGTAAGTTGAATGGCTCATTGGCTTTTTATGTCTCTGAAGAGCTCCAGTGCCTGATGAAGTTCCTGGTTCAGCCCAAAACTGAGTGTGATGTTAACAGGCATCTTTTTCTTTTCCACTGTCCAGAATGAAGAAGAATTGAAATTACTGTAACTGGGAGCTTGGCTGCAGAGATCTTATTGCTAGAGATATAAGAAGCCAGTAGGTGATTCATCTTGCAACCTTCAGCCCAAAAGCAAAATAACAGTTTTATGGGTACAAACTTTTATTCAGCTGCATTGAACTGAGCCTGTACTTTGCACATGCAAAGCAAACAGCAAGTTCACTTTAAAGCTACCTAATCTATACTCTCTTGATCATGTGACATACTCCGCTTTAGGGGCTTAGAACTATCACATGGAAGCAGGGGGCAATCATGTAAGCTTCAAGATGGCGTTTCTTTTCCTCTCTCCTGCAAGGTAAACTGGCAAGGGCCAATCCATTTGTCTGAGGGAGTGAGGGCCAATCCATTTGTCAGAGCGAGGGCCCATCTGTTGGGCCTGAGGGAGCCAGGGCCCATCTGTTGGGCCTGAGGGAGCCAGGGCCCATCTGTTGGGCCTGAGGGAGCCAGGGCCCATCTGTTGGGCCTGAGGGAGCCAGGGCCCATCTGTTGGGCCTGAGGGAGCCAGGGCCCATCTGTTGGGCCTGAGGGAGCCAGGGCCCATGCGCTGGGCCTGAGGGAGCCAGGGCCCATGCGTTGGGCCTGAGGGAGCCAGGGCCCATGCGTTGGGCCTGAGGGAGCCAGGGCCCATGCGTTGGGCCTGAGGGAGCCAGGGCCCATGCGTTGGGCCTGAGGGAGCGAAAAGAATAAGTCCTCTGTAATTGACTTGGTGCTTATACAGGGCTAGGACCCTCTTTTTGCCTCAGTGTAACAGCACTGAGCCCAAGAATGGTTAACCACCAGCGCTGTCATGTAGGCTTTTGCAGAGTAGGTCAGATGCTTCCTCATACCTGCGTACATATTCGCCAGCACACCATGGATCGGCAATTTTCGTCCAAAGAGTTTTAATGAAAAAGATCACATCACAAAGGAAGGAGCAACATTTCAGCATGCCTGACGAAGGAGTCCTGCGCGGCTTTGAAACGTTGCTCCTTCCTTTTGTGATGTGATCTTTTTCATTAAAACTCTTTGGACAAAAATTGCTGATCCATGGTGTGCTGGCGAATATGTACACTTGTTTGATGTTTCTAGGACACAACTGGTAATCGCTGCAGCACCCACCATTTTATGAGCCATTTCTACCAGGAACGTGTGCGATAGGAATAGTGATCAGACGGCTGCCTCATACCTGGCAAGCAAAACGGCAGGACAGAGAAGAGATGTTTTAGCAAATGGATGGGCCTTCTTTAAAGTGAACCTCTTGCTTTGACCTATATGAGCAAAGAACAGGTTCACTTTAAAATTGTGTTGCTGTTTGTGTTGCTGTTTGTATGCTATACATTTCCTTACTCTCAAAAAATGTCAACATCTCTAGTACTGTATAATGTATGTTTATATCTGTACAGTCAATGCCTGGTGTTCATTTTACATTGAGCAATGGGTCTGTTCTCAATTTATTCATACCGAAACTCTAGAAATGGGGCACATGCCACAACACAAGGAGACATGGTGCTCTTGTAGAGGCTGGAGCAGACACTGCAGGGGAAGATCTTTATTGATGGGTCTTTATAGTTGCAAGAATCCCTTGGGTGATTAAACCTTTTCTATACAAGTCTATAAAGTGTTATCAATTTTGGGTAGAATTTGGGTAGAATTGCACTTAGGTGATGATGGAATTGGTTGAAATAACCAGTATAACATTGTTCAGCCTAAGCTACCAGTCCATGTTTATATGTTCTGTCTGCCTTTGTTACTTTACAACATTACATTACACACCAACATGCTGTGGCTTTGCTTGCCTTTTAGAATACCAAGTTTTTCAAGGAGAACATCTAGCATGTCCCACAGCCTCAGTGAGGAAGCACAGATCAATCAATCACATGTTTCAGACGCAGCCTTCTTCGATGAAGGAAAAATGCAGGAGGAATCTTCTCTGACGAGTGCAAATTTTTTAGAGGAACACTCTGGGGGAATCGTCACTATTGAACAGGAGAGTGTTCTCTCAGAAACAGAATTTGTCAGTACTATCATGCCTACTGCCCTACAAAGTTCCTCTCCAGTACGGACACTTCATACATGTGATAAAACAGAGCAAGAGTCTATAAAAGTGGGTGACCCTGACAATGTGTTCATTGATGCCAGTTTGGAAAGTATTTCTCAGGTGGCTTTTGGTGACCAACCAAAGCATTTATCAGAAGGAGATTTTGAGCTCGGAAATGATCGCCTGTCCACAGGAAGTTTTGTAACATGTTATTCTACAGATAATGTGGAGAAGAGCAGCCCTGAATCTGACTTCTCCAACCTGGAGGACAGTACCGTTACAGTAAAAAGACAAGTTATAGAAGGCCAAAAAGAGCCTCCAACTATGGAAAGTTCTCCTGGAGACCATCAAGCACATTTACTTAATACAGTTGTGAGTTCAACAGAATTATTGGACATTACAGAAGGTGACACCAATATCACTGAAAAAGGTAGCACAGAAGTCATTACGCAGCTGCATAAAAGCAGAAGCAATAAGAACAATCTGTCACACACAACCTCTAGTATCACAGACTGGACCTTAACACTGGACTCAAATCCATCAGTTAGCAGCTCCAAACTGGTTAAGATGGTTTTGTATGTCCATAATGTGAATGGCTTAGTTCTATCTCTAATAGCAGAAAATGATTTCAAATACATCAAGGAATCCATTCAGGATGTGGTAAGTGTTATCCAATCTACAGCTACAGTTACACAAAACAGTTTATATGGTAAGACATACTGTATTTCTTTCATGTTCATTGAAGGACACAGGAATTCAGGTACAGTCAGGTTATACTGATGCCTGCAGGAGGATTGGACACTGGCAAACAGAAGAATCATAAGCCAGCCATCCCAGTATTTCCCCTCCTCTACCCAGCACGCCTGTGTTTTGTTTTTTTTTGGGGGGGGATTGCCCATTGTCCATTGTCCTGGGGGATGGACAGCTAATACTCCAGCTTATCTGAGCAAAGTCTAACTTTTTTTTTTTTTTTTTGTGGATTCCTATTCCATCGACTTCAATTTAAAACCTTGTTACATCACTGCTTGGGCTGGTCTCTATATAGCAGCTATCCGGATCTGAGTTTCCTCAGCTTAGCTGTACCTGGACCCTGCTGAATTGGATGTGCAGGACTAGCCTGGAATGTGACCTTTAGGCACTAGGCTGTCCATTGTGGTGCTTTCCAGGTCCAGAACTATGGCAAAGCCCCAGGTATGTCCTTGTCTTTGAAGATTATCTTAGTGTGTAGGGCTGGTTGGGCTGAAGTGTGGTGAGCTAACCTCACTAGCACCATTGGGTGCTGTAATAAATTTCTTGCTGCCATTAGTTGGTTCACTGCAGTAAAGGTTAAGGCTGAGTGACATGTCATGTGCATACTTCACACTCTTTCCTGCCAGTCAGCATTGGAGGAAGCACCATGCCACTTCTGATGTTGCTCCTGCGTGCAAGTACATCATAGAACTCAGGTCTCGAGTCAGTTACCACTGCCTGGACTCCTCCGGCCACCCGACCCTTTTACAGCACCAACTGCCTTGAGTTTGTGGGTACTTGAGCTTTGCTTCTCCTCTTGGGCCTAGATGCTCTACTACTGCTTCCCTAGCAGTGCTGGGGGGTGTCTGCCAGGTGTCCTGTGAAGGAACTGGGATCTGTAATCTGGAATTAAAATTTGGGTCTTCTTAGGAGTCTTTCTCCAATCCATTGGGTGAAGCTAAGTTCCGGACTCTGTCCTCTGGGACCACAGTCTCCACTCAGGACTTTTTGATCACGTGGGCTCAACTCACACATTGATCAGTGGGTTTTAATGCATTCCAGTGCCATCCCCTACAGAGTTTCAGGCCAGACCACTGGTCCCTATGACTATCTCTTATTGAGATTCAGAGTCTTAACAATTTTCTTTATGGAGACTGTTTTTGAGGCATCGCAGTCACCTGCCACTGCCCCAGATTTACAGGGTAGTGTGTTGAATCTTCTCAGTGTTCCCCCCTGCATTTTGAGTCTTAAGGCTGCTAAAGCTGCAAAGACTTTCCCTTTACATCTGCTGTTGGACACATTCTTCTGTACAGACTGGAAGTACCCCGAGGGGTCTTAAGCCCCACCTGAGAAAGTAACTGAAATGTTTCCTTTTCAGAGAGAATTCGTTAGATAGTGGACTGTTCTCACTGTGGAATACCCCAGCATGGGAGCACCACTATTCAGGTTGATGGTTTTCTTACCTTTAAGATTCTACTGACAAACAGGTAAAATCCTTCCCCAAACCTCAGTTTAAGCTAGTTGGTAGTATGAAGTAGCTATAAAACTCCTGGAGTGCTGGTGTGCCTAAACACAAAGAACATTAAAAATTAAATTAGGTATTTTAAATTAAGATGTCCAAAGTAAAGTAAAGTCAGGTCCCAAAAGTGTGTCCATAAAATTTGTACTTGACAGCAAGAAAACGGTGCAAACTGCTAGTGTTTGTGCGTGAATTCTACAGTGCATCGCCTCCCCAGTGTTACAGTGCACCTTCACCTTCCAAAAGTTCCTGGAATGTGTCCATAAAACTTGTGCAAAAGAAAAAAAACGTTTTTGCAAAATAGTGGTGTTGATGTGAAAATGCTATAGCTATAGTGTGCCCCTTGCTTTCTGACAATGCACTCACCAGGTCCTTGGGCCCTATTATATATGGGTCTGTATACACTTTGGCTCATTCCATCATGACTTGTGACCTTTCCTCCATTTCTTCATGAGTATAAGCCCCCTAGACAAGAGTCTCTCCTATAAGCATCCTTTCATATCAATAAATACTCCTCCAAGTCCACATTGTTACACATAAGCCATACCAGGAACAGAAAAGTCCACAAATAGTGTAATCTTGTTTGAATAAACATGTTAAAAACAATGCAAAAAAGAAAAAAACACATTTAGCTGTGTCTCCTCTGGCACCCTGAATTCAAACTTAGACACATGACCAACTCCGTTTCATCCACTCTTCAGAATCGGGATACAAATGTATATACCTTTTAGCGGAAGTGATGTATGGTCCGAAGCCCCACCCAATGCATTTCGTCATTACTAGGATGCCGTCAGGAGCAGGTAAGTGGATGGAAGAAATGGAGGAAAGATCACCACTCATGATGTAATGAGCCAAGGCGTATATAGATTCATATGTAATGGGATCTAAGGATATTGTGAGTACATAGTTTGAGAGATTGTCACGAATGAAGAAGCATGGAGGAGATGGTGCACATGGTTTATAGACTCACTCCTAGGACTTTTGATTTCACTTTGGACACCTTCATTTAGGAAAGGAGTCTCCAAACTGTGGCCCGGGGGCCAGATGTGGCCCTTTGCTTGCCTTTATCTGGCCCTTGGGGCACTATTGCTCCCACTGACACTGGCGATGGGGGCACTATTGCTCTCATTGACACCAGTGATGGGGGTGCAATTGCTCACACTCACACCAGCAAAACAGGGAGCTATTGCTCCCACTAACAATGGCGATGGGACATTTTGGACTCCTACTGGCTACAGCCTGGCCCCTCTAAAGTCCGAAAGGTAATAAACTGGCCCTTTGTTTAGAACCTTTTTGGAGACCCCTGATTTAAGATAATACATTTTCATTTTTGATGTTCTTTGTATTTAAACAACACTTTTGGAGTTTTATGGTTACTTAATACAAAATATATATATATACAAAAAATCTATCATGTATGATTAGTAATCTTAACCTGTCAAACTGTTTACTCTTCTCGGCATGGATGTACTCATTTCAGAGAACACATTGAGAAAATGGCTAGAACTTTATGCTTCAGTTATTATGGCTTGTTACAAGCTTTTAAACTCCTGTCCCACATGAGCCTGATTTCCATACAGATGGCACTGTGGCTGTGCATCATAATGGGTCCCTGGGCGGTCTCCCTTTCAAACACTTCGGTGCAGGGAGCCCCCCCTTCTAGCCTCAGGTCAATTCCTTGTTTCTACTGCCCCCTTTAGTTGCTCCTTGTCATTTCCTGTATGCTTTGGCTCCGGGCTCTATATTTTCCCCATTCTGTCTGGGTTCTTCCCACCTTCAGTCCCCTTATTCCAGCCCTTGATATATTTCATGTTCTGGAACCTTGCCCCATCTTGGGGAGGTGTATACCTTGGGAACTGTACACAGACCCCGCAGTAGGGGAGGCAGCGTGCAATGTTCACTTTGGGCAATGGATCCTGTGTTCGGTGCTCGCTTTGGTACAGTATGCAAAAAGTGTAGTTAGACGCAGGGTGCTTTTACAGGTCCAGGTCCATGGTCCATTCATTGGAGCATATGGGAAAATCAGTGAGATTTCTGCTGCAGGCCCTGAGGACACTGGAATTTCCTCTCAGGTTTATAGTTGACTTTGTTCCAGAGCAAGGGCTTACACTGAAACCCCCCGAATTGGGCTCCCTCACAGATAAGTAACATACAGCCTGTTTGTCTAAAGCAGAATTTTTTGCCATTTATGTCTGATCAATTCCAAAGAATATCAGCACTTCTGGAAACTTGCAGGTGCCAACAGCTGAAAACACTCTTCTGCCTCCTGACTATGATAATGCATCAGAACCTGATTTGCTTGGCTCACTTACATTTGCAGAAAGCAAGTGTGGCACTCACAGTTTAGCCAAGGCTGCTGAAGAACTTTCACCACCAAAATTGTGAAGTTCATTCTTTGGCATCTCACCATATGTTGCAGCTAACTATTGCCACTTTGTCAGTTGCCCAGACTATGGCGAACTCAACAGTAGTTGAGTATAGATAATCCTGTTCTTTATACAAGATTAGCTCTTGCCCCCGACCCTAATATTCTGTGTATAAGCCATTGAGAATGGTGATTCACTCAATCCCCAGAATGTCCTTTTATGGCTTAGAGCTTGGCTGGCTGACCCTACTCGGAAAAGGTACTTTTTGTACATGCATTTTTGAAGGTGAGCTCCTCTTTGGAAATACATTGAGGTGGTTTTGAAGTTAAGAGGGTCCCCACCCCACCATCCACAATCGCACCTTCCTATAGATTTGTCCTCCTCTACCTTGCGTGTACAATCTGTTCGTCCTCTCCAGGCATCATCATTTACCTCTGGTCCATCTTTTTGTGCCAGAGCCTTCATCTCTAAGCACACCATACTTTGTCAGAAACCTTATTCACAATGAAGGTTTGCCACTATACATGCCCCCCCCCAATCCACTGACTGTTTACATCAGCTTAGAGCAAAGGTGCCCCAGCCATTTGTGTGCCTTTCTAAAAGACAGCATTAAATAAAGCATCGCTATTGCTGCCCTCCCTTGTTTTATACTACCCCTTTTCTACCTGCAGCTTCACAGGAAGCTACACCTCCTGGCAACTCCAAAGTTACAAGGCGTGGTTTTGATTCTTCTCTTTTTGGAAGAAATACGAGGACTTTCCAAATTCTGCACAGGGCTCCTGTTCGGTTAGGATGTCCCATAATGGCCTTAAAGCATCTGTCCTATTTACTGTAGTAGCTAAGCTTCTGCCTGGTCCCATGTGGACCAGCTACAACAGCTCTCATATGAGAGTTCTTTTCTAGCTTTAATGCCAATTGCAATGTGATGTGTTATACTCCCTATCTATTCACACATCATTGTAGTCCTTGCTTTGCTGAAAAAAATTGCTACATGTGTTGTGCTATTGTATTAGGCCCTTATTTACACCCTTAAATTTAATATCCAAGGGCATCTTGTAGACCATTTGCTACAAGGTTTCTGAGTGTAATTTTTTGAACACTTTGCTGATTGGAAATTGTGTCCTTTTTCTAGGGCTTTTGCCCTCAGAGAAAGAGTCTTTCCTTCCATACTTGTGCCTATTCTTCCGGTGGTGTCAGGATTCTTGGGCTTCTCCAGCATAAAGCATGGGTGTGTTTTTTTTTTTTTTTTTTCCTCTGTTCATGTTTTCAAAACTATATTTTTTTGCAAGGTGGTTGTTTGAGTCTCAGCTGATGTGTGCTTTGCCCACAAGGTGCTTGTGCTGTCAGCTGGGCCAGTTGCTGCTGTTTCTATTTTGTTGCCCACCCCCTTGGCTTATTGCCTAGTGGTATCCCATGGTCTTAGAATGAATTCCTGTGTCCTGTACTGCACGATTAAGATAATATGAATTTTGACTTGCCTGTAAAGTACAGTACACAGGTCCCTTCCCACTGTCTTACAAAACTGGAGTTTAATGGATTTATATAGCTACACTGGAGGGCGGTCCCAGCAAAGCTTTTTGCCAGTGTCCAATCACCTGAAGATAGAGGCATATGACCCATAAATTCCCAGGTCTTGTACTGTATTCCAAGATATGGAATTTACAGGTAAGTCAACATTCCTAAAACCAGCTTATAGGAAGCTATTTAAGATTTAAACTGTCTCAGGTTTGGGGGTTCAGGGGCTCTCAACAGGGTTGTGGAATGTAGGCTGCTGTATGTGCCAGCTATTTATAGTAGGAGAAAAAAACACATTTGCTTTTTTACATATTTTTAGATCATCAGCCTTTTTTATGACTGGAAAAAATTCCAGTTTTTTGTGTAAGAAATAGAGTTTTTCATAGCCTTTAAAGTTAACTTGCTTTTTAAATGTTAACTCCAGCCTTAGCAACATGATATGTTACAATTCTTTGCAGGCTATTGTGAAAAAAATAATAAATGCACATTTATCCAGCAAATATATGTGCATTTATATATGTGCATTTATTCTTCTTCCTATTCTCTTCTTCTTTTTTTTTTTTTAAATGTGAATTTAGACTTCAAAGGGAGCCTGCCCGAAAACTAGTCTTAAGTGCCGGTTCACACTGGTGCGATGCGAGAACACTGCGAATCCACTGCGTGTTCCCGCATCGCATGTCAGTTCACACTGCCATATGCGAATCGCTGGGGAGTGTCAATACATTGTTAATGACACCCCCAGTTCAGTTCGGACATGGATCGGATCGCATATGTGTGAACACACATGCGATCCGATTCTGGTCCGAACAGAAAAAAGGGTCCTGTGCCTGTTTGCACCGAATGCAGTGCGATATCCGCCATACTATCTCTATGGCTGATATCGCACCACACAGACATCGCATGTAATGTGAACGGCAGTGCGCTGCGAAGTACATGCGATGTCTGTGCAATGTTTGGCATCGCACCAGTGTGAACCGGCACTTAGTCTTTCAAATCTTTCAATTAGCATCCTGCACATACTGTAGATCTTTGTCTTCTTGTCGTCCTTATATATCCTAATGTATTTTTTGTGTCTTGAGAACCTGTTGAAAGGGGCACACAAAGTTGTAACTCTGGTACACCCCTGTCATACCAGGTATGACATTGGCGTACCAGAGTTGCAACTCTGAACTGAAGCTGATATACAGTGATGTGAAAAAATAAGTTCACCCGCTTTCATTCATTGACCTCTATGTTATAGAAGGTCAATACACACCTGCCAAGTGTTAGATCTGCATTCGACAAATGATCTTGCACATTTCATGGAACTCAGAGTCCCTTCCTGGATTATATCTTCAGCATGGACTACTGCAGCCTTCCCTGGGGAAGCCTTATTAACAAAAAATAAAAATTTTTTTTTGAACTGAATAAAATATTACTCGCATAAAGCTATATATAAAGCGCTTTCCATTAAGTAACATCCACATCATGTGAACTCACAATACTGCCCAATACCTCAATCCGATCCCAGGGGCGGATCCAGAGTCTAGTCTCGGGAGGGGCACTGCCAGAAAATACGTTTTTTGGGGGCAATTTATCAGGGAAATGGCTGGTGTTGGCGCTTCAATCATCACAGCACCATGGTTGTTATGGTGTCAGGATGATTGAAGCGCATTTTTTCTATTATTACATTGTTATAAAAAATGAAATAGTTCAACTCACCATAATGCAGAATCAGTGGGAGCCCCAAGCGTGTCACTTGCCACGTTGCCTGCCACCAGATGCGGATTGTCACTTGCCACTTCACCTGCCACACGTTGCAGATTGTCACTTGCCATGTCACCTGCCCCCAGATGTGGATTGTCACTTTCCTGCTACAATTGTCACTTGCCACATCGCCTGCCACCAGATGCAGATTGTCACTTGCCACGTCACCTGCCACACATTGCGGATTGTCACTTGCCACATCTCCTGTCACACATTGCGGATTGTCACTTTCCACGTCACCTGCCCCCAGATGCAGATTGTCACTTGCCTGCTACAATTGTCACTTGCCACGTCACCTGCCACCAGATGCGGTTTGTCACTTGCCACGTCACCTGCCACCAGATGCGGATTGTCACGTCACATGCCACACATTGTGGATTGTCACTTGCCATATCGCCTGCCACCAGTTGCAGATTGTCACTTGCCACATCTGCCACACGTTGCAGATTTGTCACTTGCCTGCTACAGCTACAATTGTCACTTTCTTTTTCCCAGAGGGTGAGGCAGCAGATTACCAGTCAGGCAGCAGAGAGATGATGTAATCTCTCTGCTGCCCGTAGCTACCTGCACAGTGAGGGCGGAACTGCAGGGATGCAGGGCGGGCGGTGAGAGATGATGTCATCTCTCTGCTCCCCGGCCCGCCGGCTCCCTGATTGGCCAGCAGCCCGGCCGCTCTTTAAATGTCACCAGCGGCCAGCCCGGCCGTTCGCTCCCATCCGCCCACCCCACTGTCAGGCTTAGACTGTCACCAGCCCCCCCCCCCCCCGGCCGTCCGCTCTCTCACCCGCCCACTGTCAGTGACTGACAGTGGGCAGGTGAGAGAGAGGACGGCCGGGGGGGCTGGTGACAGTCTAAGCCTGACAGTCTCAGATTGTCACCCGCCCGGCCGTCCGCTCTCTCTCTCCCGCAGACCCAGCTGCCTGCCCTCTCCCCAGCATTCTCGGAGGGGGCAATTGACCCGTTGCCCCCCCCCCCCTGGATCCGCCCCTGTCCGATCCCTCTATCCTCTTGACGGCATGTTAGAATGACCTTTGGTTGGCGTGATGACGACATGGACCAGAGCAAACTTCGTCAGACACCCCATGAAAAATTTGCCAATTCAAAAACATAAAGGATTGTGGGACTTCTTCAGTATATCAATCGGTAATGGGGCAAGACAATTATTCAAAACGTATTAGCCATTGTCCACTGACTCCCCACAATCTGACAGTGTGACCCATGTAACCCAGCCAACCCACATGCAAAACAGCGGGGCTGGAAAGAACCCCATGAAAATTGTTGACTTTTTTCAACACATATGAAAATGCAATTATTAGATCATCATTCAACAGTGCCTACAGATAAAGGTAATTATCCTTAAACCAGTATTAAACCCCACCAAAAATGTTGTTGTATATTGCAGTTAACCAGTCCTTTAAATGTGGTGGCTGCATTTAGTTTTCTTTCCTATTTTTAAGGCTTTTTTCCTTTATTTTCATGTGGTGATCAAGCCAGTAACACACTTTCTGTCTTAAGGTGTCCCTGCTCTAGATGAAGGAGCAACAGAGTCACTTTTTGGACAGCAACATTATCAATCTACAACATTTACTGGCCTGATCATCAGGTCGAAATAAAGGAAAAAAACATTGGGTTTAACCTTGTTTTAACAAATAACACACAAAATCGATTTGTTTTTAGTCTCATAATCTGAATCAATACAAAAAATTGTCAAATGTAGGTAAACCCCTACATTTACCACCACTTCAAATCCATGATATTAGAATCAGTTGTTTCAGATTAGGTGCCAATAATTAGAATTCTTTTGGGCTCGGTTCACACTGCCGCGACTTGGGATCCTACTTGTGAGACTCCAAGTCACGTGACATGTGAAATCCCATTTTAGTCAATGAGAGCTGTCTTAATTAACACTACTGAAGTCACTCCGTCTTTAGAAAAGGGTCTGTACTACTTCAAGGGCGACTTCTATCCAACTTGTGCCCATAGACTTTAATGGAAGTCAGATCCTTATCTTAATTGATGTGATTTGGATCCGACATTACAGGAAGATTACACAGGCAATCCCTGAAGTTGCTTCAAAGTCGTGGCAGTGTGAACTGAGCCTAAGAGATTGTGCTGGTGGAATTTCATCTTAAACCTCAGCTATCTAGGGTCTGCTGTTCTCTGCTATTGACATTTGGTGTCATAATGCCAAGATTAAAAGAGTCTATAAAGAGATTGAAAAGATCACCAGTTATTTGAAATCGGTCATTTCCCAGTAAGAAAAAATACTCTACAATTGGTATAGGTTTTTCTAATTTGTCCAGGACAGTCTGGCCCAGTAAATTCAGCCCAAAACCTGACAGTCTGATGAAGTCTCCCCAGAATTGTATCACAGAATCTGCAGGTACGTTTTATGTGCATCTAAAATACAAAAGAGATTGCACCACCTTAACCCGTAAGGGAGGTGTGCCAGGAAAAAGACTATGCTGCTCAAAAAGATCATCAGCAATACAACAGTTTGCCATTAAACATAAAGGCAAAGACCATGCTTTCTGCTAAACTGCACTGTAGACTGATGAATCAAAGATAAAGTTGTTTGGCCACAGTAACAGTAGGCATGTTTGGCGCAATCTGAAGACTACCTCGCAGGGAAAGAACCTCATACAAACTGAAGTATGGTGGTGGAAAAGTTTTTTAGTTTGAGGCTTATGATTCAGGGCCTGGGTAGCATGCAGTCTTCAAATTGGCTGGGACTTCTGCATCATACAGGGGGTCCCCGGGTTACAAACAAGATAGGGACTTTAGGTTTGTTCTTAAGTTGAATCTGTTTGTAAGTCGGAACAGGTACATTTTTTAAGTGTAGCTCCAGCCAAAAAATCTATTTTTAAGTTGTATATCAAAGTGTACTAGATAAGACTCTGGGGTTAGCTGTCCGAAAGTTAACAGTAAATTGGAAATGGATCTTTCAACACAATGATCCAGAGCACACTAGCAAATTCAGAGTAATGGCTTAAAATAAATGGAGGGTTATGGACTGGCCTAGTTTGAATTCCGTTGTAATGTTGACTTATTTAAAATGGGTAGTTCATGCAAGAAGCCCACAAACATCTGGCAACTAAAGGAATTTTGCATGAAGGAGTAGTCCATTGCAGCAAATGCCAGGCACGGGTAGGTGGTTATTAGCAAAAATTACTTCTTGAAGGAATTTTGCAAAGGGGCAATAACCAGCTTCTGAGGCCAACAACAGAACATCATTTCATCTTCTAATATTATCACCTTTATCTGTAGGCAGTGTGTGAATGAAGATCTGTTTTTCTGATAATTTTATGTTGGAAAGGGTAATTTCCTTTGGGTGCACTTACTTTTTTACCTGACTGTACATGTTGAACTTATCCAGGATCAGGGTATACTGGTGAGTATTTGTTTCACTTGCATAGACTTTTTCTTTATTGTACATCAGGGGACACAGAGCACCATAGTAATGACTATCTGGGTTATATGCTACCTTTAGGTGATTGGACACTGGCAACCAATAGTAAGAAGGTTCCTCCCATATAACCCCTCCCATACAAGACGTACCTTTAGTTTTTTGCCAGTGTCTTGAAGGTGATGGTCACGGCTGTGGAAGCTCTTTCTTCAAATAATGTCCCAGTGAGGATGTTATAATCGGATCCATTCGGATGGTATATCATATTCAAGAACAGGGTTTTGCCTGTAACGTGTCCTTATGGAGCTGGACCCTTGTGATATGGTATTCCTGGTCTTTTACTTGCCCAAGGAAACCTAAAGGGTGCTTTACAGGTCCAGGGGTGTGGATCCTAAACAAAAGGGGACCCGGTCCTTGAAGGTCCTCAGTGACGCTACCCGCGGTGATGGGGGAAGATTGGGCCTATCTCAGGCCCTGCTGCGAGGATCGGTGAGTGCTTCCTCTGGAGGCCCCATTTATTACATTGTTGCTAGTAATGTTATGGCCAGATTATTGTGTCTTTTGTGCCCACTATAATAGTTCCCAGAGAGGCCGCAAGATACACTCAGGCGGGGGTTCCCGTGCGGGGACCGCGTGGACTGGTCGCGCGTGTGCGTGTATTAGATAGGGGAGCTGCGCCAACTCCCATCTGTGCGCGCTTTGGCATGTGCGGGATGGCGGCGCTGCGTGCATCGCAGCGTAGCGGCTTGCCGCATGTTCCCCGCGGACATGCGCAGTAAGGTCCCGGGCGTACGTCACGTGACGGCGCAGGCATATAGAGGGAAGTCGGGCGCCTGCGTGTGTCAGTGCTTGTCATATTGGCTCAGGTGAGCCGGGAGCCTGTTGCGGTGGGACACAGAGCTGGGCACATGAGTCGGGCATTTGCAACTCTTTAAAGGAGGCTATAGCTGATACAGCCATATAGCACAGTGAATTTCCTCATAACCTTGTAAGCAATGTCTTCCAGAAAACGAGGCAAGGGGAACAGGGCTAGTCCAGGGGTTAAAATGACTCCTTCAAAAACAGGAGATCAACCTCGGGCTACTGCAGCATCTATCTCCCCTGAAAGACCTGCGGCATTTAGCCTGGCTGAGCCATTGCATTTGTCAGGCGTAGTGGCCACCACCAATATCCCTGCATCGGCTTATGTTACTAAGGATGACTTAACGTCAGCCCTCGCTGGCCTTGAAGGCAAAATAGCAGGTATGATTGCCTCAGTAACACAAGGAGGGAAAAAACGGCATAGATTTCCCTCTCCTGAGCCTGGTCCCAGTGCTGAGTCACTTGAGCACCAGGACTCCCTTTGCCAGTTGGGTCCTTGTGATTTGGATCCAGAATGGGCAGAGGATTTTGAGGAGGTGGCCATAGGGGATAAAGAAGCAGAGGCTGAAGAGTCCTCAGCGGGGGACTCGGGTTCTGAAGAACCATTGTCGGCTTCGCAATCCCAAAAATTGTTTATCCAGTCTTTAGCTGAGATGGTGAGAGCAAGATTTAAGTTACCTCCTGTACAGGGGCCAGAACTTTCCTGTTCTACATTGGGATCCTTGCGACCTTAGCAAGGCTCCCGGGCGTTTCCTGTGCAGCCATTATTGGAGCAGCTGATTTACTCTGACTGGGACCACCCGGATTTACTTACCTCCAAAGAGGTTTTCTTTTTTATACCCTATGGAGGAAAAATTCAAAAAAAGTTGGGATACACCTTTAGTGGATGCTGCTATTTCTTCAGTGAATAAAAGCTTAACCTGTCCAGTGGATAATGCCCAAGGGTTTAAAGATCCAGCGGATAAAAAGCTGGAATCCTTACTAAAGGCCTCCTTTGCGGTGGCTGGGTCAGCAGTGCAACCTGCAGTTGCGGCTGTTGGGATTTGCCAATCCCTGAAGGACCGTTTTAAAAGATTGGTCAGGAACCTGCCTGTTCAGGAGGAATATTCTGACAAATTGTCAGAACTTCCTTGCGCTTTATGTTTTGCAGTAGACTCATTAAAGGACTCAATCCAGCAGTTGTCTCATTTTGCGCTACTCTCAATACATATGCACAGTCTTGTGGCTAAAGAACTGGTCAGCGGAGATGCCATGCAAAAGGCTGCTTGCAAGTTTTTCCCTTTCATGGGGAACGTTTGTTTGGAGAAGATCTGGATAAGTATATCCAAAAAATCTCAGGCGGAAAGAGCTCAGTGCTTCCTGTTAAGAGAAGGAATAAGCAGTCCTCCTTTTAAAATTCCTAACGCTCCTGGGCCAGGCGCCTCTTCTCCCAAGAGGTATCGACGGCCTCAACCACCTGCCTTTAAGAAACCTCAAGGTCAAAAGAGACCTTGGACTCCAAAGCCGGCCAAGGCCAATTCCAAGTCCGCCTTGTGAAGGGGCGCCCCCACTCTTACAGGTGGGGAGAAGACTGCAGTGGTTTGCAGATGCTTGGGCAAGATTGGTGCAGGACAGGTGGGTCATTTCCACTATAACTCAAGGTTACAAAATAGAGTTCCAGGATTTTCCCCGAAATCGGTTTCTGGTATCAAGAGTCCCATCGGACCCAGAGAAAAAGAAAAGCCTATTCCTAGCCTTAGAACAGATAGAAAGGCAGGGGGTGATTATCGAAGTTCCGCACAAAGAAAAATTCAAAGGGTTCTATTCGAATCTATTTACAGTGCCGAAGCCGAATGGGGAGGTAAGGCCCATTCTGGACCTCGAGTCTCTCAATTCCTTTCTAAAGGTCTGAACCTTCCGTATGGAATCGGTTCGTTCAGTAGTCGCATCCTTAAAAAAAAAAAAGGGGGATTTTTTAGCATCCATAGACATCAAGGATGCGTACCTGCATGTGCCGATTTTCAGTCCACATCAAAGATTTCTACGCTTCGCAGTAGAGGGGTGTCATTTCCAGTTGGTAGCACTTCCATTTGGTCTGGCTACAGCCCCTCGAGTCTTCACAAAGGTGTTGGCTCCAGTATTGGCTTCTCTAAGGTCCCAAAGGATATCGGTGATAGGATATCTGGAGGACCTTCTGTTAAAGGACCAGTCCTATTCCACCATGATAGAAAACGTTCAACTACCGTTCATTTTCTGAGATGCCTAGGCTGGATTCTGAATATGGACAAATCGGCCCTTCATCTAGTTCAAATCTTGATATATCTAGGCCTGATCCTGGATATGACCCAGGAAAGGGTGTTTTTACCCCCCCTTAAAGGTCAGCTCAAAAGTGGAGCTGGTCAGAAAAATCAAAAGGGTAGAAAGATCCTCAATTCGACTGTGTATGAGACTGCTGGGCAAGATGGTGTCATCTTTCAGCGCAGTTCCTTATGCGCAGTTTCACTCCAGGTTGTTCCAGAAAACTATCCTGGAGGCTTGGAACAAGTCTGTTCTAACTTTGGATCGTCCAATGTCTCTATCCCCAAGGGTAAAACAGGACCTCTCTTGGTGGTCAAAGACCAGCAATTTGAAAAGCGGGAAGTCCTTTCCGCCGGTAACCTGGAAAGTTATAACTTCAGACGCCAGTCGTCTCGGCTGGGGAGCAGTAATGGAAGAGGCCTCCGTACAGCGAAAATGGTCCCAGGTAGAGAAGACCTTGCCTATCAAACTGCTGGAATTCGAGCAGCTCGCTTGGCTCTCATATTCTGGACGTCCAGGTTGCGGGGGTCTCCGGTCAGAGTCCAGTCCGACAATTCCACGGTGGTGGCATACATCAACCACCAAGGGGGTACCCGCAGCCGGGTAGCCCAAAGAGAAATAAATCACATATTGGCTTGGGCAGAGAGACACATGCCATTTTTTTTGGCAGTCTATATTCCAGGGGTGTACAATTGGCAGGCAGACTACCTAAGTCGTCAGCAATTGTTACCGGAGGAATGGTCTCTTCACCTCGAAGTTTTCCTTCAAATATGCCAGCGTTGGGGGATGCCAGAGGTGGATCTCCTGGCATCCAGGTTCAATTCCAAGGTGGACAGCTTAATGTCCAGGACCAGGGATCCACTTGCCGTGAGGACGGATGCATTGGTGGTTCCCTGGGATCAGTATTCCCTAATTTACGCTTTTCCTCCGATCCAGATGCTGCCACACCTGTTACGCAAGATACAGGAAAAACAAAACAGTTATTCTGGTGGCCCAGGAGGTCTTGGTACTCACAGATTGTGAGGATGGTGGTAGGGGACTCATTATGCCTTCCATTCCGCCCAGACCTGTTGTCCCAAGGTCCCATATACCATCCTTCTTTACAGTCGCTGAATTTGATGGCATGGCTATTGAGACCAGAGTACTAAGAGACCGTGGTATCAGAGGATCTGTTCTGTCTACTTTAATAAATGCTAGAAAGCCAGTGTCTAGAAAAATTTACCATAGAGTCTGGAAGTCATACATCTCATGGTGTGAGAAGAGAAGACGGCACCCTCGCAAGTATACAATTGGGAGGGTCCTTGCCTTTCTGCAAACAGGAATTGATTTCAACTTATCCCTAGGAACCATTAAGGGACAAATTTCGGCCTTATTGTTTTTTTTTCCGGAGGCCAATCGCATCTCATTCTTTAGTACGAGCCTTTGTCAAAGGAGTACTAAATTTAAGGCCGCCAATTAAGCCGCCCTTATGTCCTTGAGATTTGAAGCTCTACAGAGTCAACCCTTTGAACCTATTAAGCGTATTCCTTTGATCCTATTAACTAGGAAATTGGTCTTTTTGGTGGCTATAACCTCAGCTAGAAGGGTGTCTGAGTTGGCCGCCCTTTCTTGTGAAAAACCCTTTCTGTTTATTCATCAGGACAAGGTGGTAATGCGGCCTCGTCCATATTTTTTACCCAAGGTGGTTTCCAGTTTTCACTCGAATCAGGATATCATTTTACCTTCCTTCTTTCCTAAACCTAAAACTAAGGAGGAAAGGTCGCTCCATTCACTGGATGTGGTGAGAGCTGTCAAGGTTTACTTAGATATGTCAGCCCCTTTTTGGAAATCTGACTCACTTTTTGTTCTGCCTGAGGGTCCTTAGAAGGGACAGGCAGCGACTAGTTCTACAATCTCTAGGTGGATTCGTCAGGTTATTATCCAGGCCTATGAGTTGAAACCCAAGGTTCCACCTCAATATCTCAAGGCTCACTCTACCAGAGGAGTTAGTACGTCATGGGCAGTGCGCCAACAAGTGTCTATGGCTCAGGTTTGCAAAGCGGCCGCTTGGTCTTCGGTTCATACATTCACCAGGTTTTACCGATTGGATGTTAGGTCTCAAAGAGAGACTATTTTTGGCCAGAGCGTGCTGCTAGCAGCTTTATAAATCTTGAGCCTAAAAAGGGGAGTCTAGGAATATTATGTTCCCTCCCCTCAAAGGCATTGCTTTAGGACATCCCAGATAGTCATTACTATGGTGCTTTGTGTCCCGTGATGTACAATAAAGAAAAATGTATTTTTAAAACAGCTTACCTGTAAAATCCTTTTCTTGGAGTACATCACAGGACATAGAGGTCCCTCCCCTCTTTTTTTTTCTGGGATCTTCATTGCTTGCTACAAAACTAAAGGTACTTCCTGTATGGGAGGGGTTATATGGGAGGAACCTTCTTACTATTGGTTGCCAGTGTCCAATCAGCTAAAGGTAGCATATAATCCAGATAGTCATTACTATGGTGCTCTGTGTCCTGTGATGTACTCCAAGAAAAGCATTTTACAGGTAAGCTGTTTTAAAAATACATTTTTTTTTCATATACAAGCATCTAATTCCAGTTAGCAAATTTTCATGTCTACACAAAAGCCTTACATTCTTATACCGTGAAGTGTGTCCATACAGGAGGGCTTCTGACTTATGTTTGATCATTGTTTGGTTATTTTTTTAGCTTTGAAAAATCTCCTAAAATTTTTATGCTGGCCCTATACTAGCTAGCTGTTACAAGCAGTGGCACCAGTCGCCCATGGAATATTTTAAAATTCGGTAATGAGCAACACCAAACTTTAAATATGCCACAGGTCTATGTTGCCTCAGCTAGACAGGTTTCCTATCAAATGGACAGGAAGTGAGGGGAAATTGGTGGGAGGAAGGTCTAAAACCTCTGTCAGAACTTTATTGTTGTCAGAGCCGTCATAATGGATATCTATTCGCCTCTTCCTGACCGGAAAAGAGAAAAAAATCTCTTTGAGCACACAGATGTACAAATCTTCCATATCTAAGCTCATATTTACAATTTGTAGCCAGTAGTTGGACCTCCCATTCGACTTCCACAGGAAAAATAGTTACATAGTTAGTAGGTTGAAAAAAGACACAAGTCCATCCAGTTCAACCTTAAAAACAATAAATAAATAAAATAAAAAATATCGTACAATCCAATATACCCAATTTTATACCCACAGTTGATCCAGAGGAAGGCACAAAACCCCAGCAAAGCATGCTCCAATTTGCCACAGCAGGGGAAAAAATTCCTTCCTGATCCCCCAAGAGGCAATTGGATTTTCCCTGGATCAACTTTACCTATAAATGTTAGAACCCAGTTATATTATGTACATTTAGGAAAGTATCCAGGCCTGTCTTAAAGCAATCTACTGAGCTGGCCAGAACCACCTTTGACGGGAGTGTATTCCACATTTTCACAGCTTTTACTGTGAAGAAACCTTTGCGTATTTGGAGATGAAATCTCTTTTCATCTAGATGTAAAGAGTGCCCCCGTGTCCTCTGGGTTGACCGTAAAGAGAATAACTCAACATCAAGTTCACTATATGGGACCCCTTTATATATTTGAACATGTTGATCATATCCCCAATTATTCTCCTCTTCTAGAGTGAATACATTCAATTCCTCCAATCTTTCCTCATAGCTGAGCTCCTCCAAGCCTCTTATCAGTTTGGTTGCCCTTCTCTGCACTTTCTCCAGTTCCCCAATATCCTTTTTGAGAACTGGTGCCCAAAACTGAACTGCATATTCCAGATGAGGTCTTACTAATGATTTCAACAGGAGCATCTCTCTCTCTCTGTCTCTGTCTCTCTCTCTCTCTCTCTCTCTCTCTCTCTCATACAAGAAAGGACTTTGCTCGCTTTGGAAACCGCAGCTTGGCATTGCATGCTATTATTGAGCTTATGATCTACCAAAACCCCCAGATCCTTCTCCACCACGGACGGATTCCCCCAGTTGTACTCCCCCTAGCATGTATGATGCATATTCTTAGCCCCCAAGTGCATAACTTTACATTTCTCAACATTAAACCTCATCTGCCACATAGTTGCCCAAGTAGGCAGTGCATTGAGGTTGGCTTGTAAATTGGAGACATCCTGTAAGGACGTTATTCCGCTGCATAGCTTGGTGTCATCTGCAAAGACAGAAATGTTACTTTTGATCCCAGACCCCATATAATTTATAAAGATATTAAAAAGTAAGGGTCCCATTACTGAACCTTGGGGTACACCACTGATAACCTTAGACCATTCAGAGTAAGAATCATTAACCACTACTCTCTGAATTCTGTCTTTTAGCCAGTTTTCTATCCATTTACAAACTGATATTTCCAAGCCTGTAGACTTTACCTTACACATGAGCCACGTGTGGGGAACTGTGTCGAACGCTTTTGCAAAATCCAAGTATACCACGTCCACAGCCACCCCTCTGTCCAAGGTTTTACTTGCCTCTTCGTAAAAACAAATCAGGTTTGTCTGACAACTTCTGTCTTTCATGAATCCATGCTGTCCGTTGCTTAAAATGTTTTTTACCAGCAAGAACTCGTCTGTGGTGTTTTATTAAACGCTCCAGTATCTTCCCGACTATAGAAGTTAAACTAACAGGTCTATAGTTACCTGGTAAAGACTTTGATCCCTTTTTAAATATAGGCACCACGTTCGCCCTGCGCCAATCCAGTGGTACTATTCCCGTCATTAATGAGTCCCTAAAAATTAGATACAATGGCTTTGAAATTACAGAGCTCAATTCTTTTAGGATCCGTGGGTGGATGCCATCGGGTCCAGGTGCTTTATCCACCTTTATTCTGTCTAAATATTTCTGGACCATATCACTACCACCCCCATTATGGACATGAGCTCCCCCATGCTCTTTTGTATACACAGAGCTGAAGAAAGTATTTCATAAATTTGCCTTCTCTTTGTCCCCAGTCACCCACTCTAGATTATTTTGTAAAGGGCCTACATGCTCAGACCTGACCTTTTTACTAATAATATATTTGAAGAATTTTTGGGGGTTTGTCCTACTATCTTTTGGAATCTTTTGTTCGTTTTGAATTTTTGAAACCTTGATTTCCTTTTTACATATTCTGTTAAATTCTTTGTAACATTTAAACGACACCAGTGTTCCTTCATTTTTATATTTTTTTAAAAGCTCTTTTCTTATTGTTTATAGCTTCTTTAACTTTGGCCGTGAGCCACATAGGTTTTGTTTTTAGCCTTTTAAACTTCTTGCCCATGGGAATATACTTTGCAGTGAGGTCCCAAACAGTCTTTTTGAAGAATTCCCATATAGTATAATATCACTCAATGCCACATCCAGTTTACACATCTAGCACAACTAAAAAAGAGAAACATATATCAGACTTAACTGGCAAGACGAGGAGCACAGACGTTATATGATAAAATTCAAATTTTATTGCATTCAGGTTAAAAAACACACAATAAGATATTAAAAACAGCAATAGAGCAGTTGTTGCTACGCATTACAGATGCCAACTGCAAAATGTCCACTCATATATATAATAGGCATATTTGATCCCCTGCTGATTTTTTATGTTTGTCCACTGACAAAGAACTTATCAGTCTAATTTTAATGGGTAAGTTTATTTTAACAGTGAGAGATGGAATAACAACAAAAATATCCAGAAGAACGCATTTCAAAAAAGTTATAAAATGATTTGCATTTTAATGAGTGAAATAAGTATTTGATCCCCTAGCAATCAGCAAGATTTCTGGCTCTCAGGTGTCTTCTATACAGGTAACGAGGTGAGATTAAGAACACACTCAAAGGGAGTGCTCCTAATCTCAGCTTTTTACCTGTATAAAAGACACCTGTCCACAGAAGCAATCAGATTCCAATCTCTCCATCATAGCCATGACCAAAGAGCTGTCCAAGGATGTCAGGGACAAGATTGTAGACCCACACAAGGCTGGAATGGGCTACAAGACCATCACCAAGCAACTTGGTGAGAGAGT